>NC_081347.1:25193526-25357467 GCF_029784015.1 Lycium ferocissimum | reverse complement strand
AACTCTTTTTCTTAATAGTGCTCCATTCTCAAGACGTTTGATAAATAAGGGTAAATTAGTAACTACATTTTATATTTATTGTTTTTCTTAATAGGCATGAAAATGAGCTAAAGCTACATTTATTTTGAGATCGAAGTATCAAGTTGTACACAGTTTCTCTCTCTCCATAATTCATTTGTCTTTAGTTCATAGGTTCTTCCCAAGATTTTTTTCCTCCTTCCCAATGCACTCTTCTTTTATAGCTTTCCCAACCCCGCTCATTCCTTCCAAGATCCAAAATCCCCTAAAGTCATCGCAAAAGTGGAACTCCCTTGACCCAGGGCCCCTTGCAAATGCGAGCAAGGCCTGCAAATGTGGCTGCACCAGAAAATAAAATAAAATCTGCAATGAGCATTTCTCAATCGAATCCCTTAGATTGCAACCCCAACTCCTCAAACAAGTACCAAATCGCAAATATAACATGTACCAAGCTTCCAAACATAAAAATAAGCATTCTCAAAATCAAGGGTCAGACCGTTATATTTTATAAGTGCTTTCTTTCTGATCCAATATATGTGGGTCTCTAAATTCGTTATGTTTATCAGATTGATCATTTCTTAAATTTAATAGCCCGGCAATGCGTGAGCAAATTGACTAGTATACACATATTTATCACACATTAAAATTTACTACAAGTTCAATTGACAAAAAAGTAATTTTTGTAGTTAAAATTTATTTAAAATAGACAAAGTATTAAACTACAATTACACTAAATATTACACTACAATCACACTACGAACAAATAAATATATTTTGTAATGATTGTACTATTAAAATACTTACTAAGTATTCCCTCTGTCTCAATTTGTTTGTTTGGTTTTGACTTGATACAAAGAAGATTTTTGAATTTTGTAATTTTAAATCAAATAAATGAAATGTACCAAAATTCCCTTTAATCTTGTGGTCTTAAACATGTTATGTGAAAAGTTGAAATTAAAGAGATATTCTTTTTGAAATGGACTCAAACATAAAGTAAGAAAAACAAATTGAACGGAGGGAGTAGTAACTAAAATCACGTAACTTAAAAATAAAACGGAGACTTTTTGAATCGTATGATCTTAAGTTAAGGATGCGTGTTGTATCTTAAACATACCATGTACTCCCTCTGTTTCAAATTATCTGTCACTTTTTTATTTTACGCCCTTAAGAAATATTAATTAGGAGGGGTGTCTGACTAACTCTACCCTTCTTTATATCTAAGTTATAATTTCTCTCAATTAAATGTTTACTCTATTTATGTATCATTGCATAATAACAAAATTCTTCTAAGGATATAGCGGGAAAAAAAATAAAAAATTACTCCCTCCGGTTCAAAGAGAGTGTCCACTTAGCGTTATTTTTTGCTTAAAAAAGAGTGTCAATTTAATCAAGAAAGAATTAATATGATTTTTTATAGATTTGTCCTTACTAAGTATAAAGTGATCAAATCTCAATGTCTATTTAATTAGAGTTAATTTAGTCAAATTACTTATATTTGTTTAAGAGTTGATTATTATTTTCTTAAGAAGCATGCAAATAGCTAAGTGAACACTCTTTTTTCAATCGGAGGAATATTAATTACTCCCTCTGTTTTAGTTTATATGAACCCATTTGACTGGGTACGATATTAAAGAAAGAGTGAAAACTTTTGAAACTTGTGTTTCAAAATAAGTCTTGAATATTTCTGTGATCGTAAATCATTTCATAAAGTAAATTTGTTTCCAAATTAGGAAAGAGGTTGTTTATTTTGGTATGGACTAAAAAGGAAATAGATTCACATAAATTAAAATAGAGGAAATATATTTTAAAATTTTAAAATGATAAATAATTTAAGATAACTAATTTTAGTAAGGACATATAATTAGAATTTTAAAATTGAGAAACTTAATGTATAAGAAAGATGGGGACAGAAAAAGGGAAAGTAATAAGAGTTATAATTAGAGTGTGAAGTGAGTGTAGGAGAAAAGTGAAGAGTCGAGGGAGGAGCAGAAAGTGATCATAATAGTTGGGCATGTCTTACATTCCACCGCACAAGCGGCACACTGAGGGTTCCTCGTCGCCGAAATCTGAATCTCTGATCCCTGCCTTCAGAAAAAACCTTCATTTCAAGTCTAGAAAGGAAAAGTATTTGGGTGCCTTCATTTATGCTCATCATGCTGTTAGGAAATGGTTTCCCGTTGGCTTCACTCTCACTGATGATCATTCTCAGTTGAAGCTCCAACCTCTTTCATTTGAGCTCAAACCAGGCGACCCTCTTTCTTTCGTCCTAAGTCAAGGTAGTACTACTTTCTGGAAGATAATCCAACTACACTAAACTTCTTTCTGCTTTATACGTGTTTCCAATGTATTTGATGAATGCTGCATTAGGTGTTTGTACTTTTGTTCCTTACTAGTTGTACGCACAGAGTTTTTTTTTTTTTTTTTTTGGATTAACTACATTAAACAGCAGGGGCTGAACCCCCCGCGGTACATGCAGTGAAGGTTTTTGAACACGAATAACAACTTCGATGGGGATGAGTTTTGGTTGTCTGGGAAAGATAGAGGGAAGTTCATCTGAAAATGCTGCCTCGACTGTCTTTCTTTCTACTTTAATGTAACGAAATACTAGAAGAATTGGAAAGGAAAAAATTAATTGCAAAGACAGACGAAACTGAAAGACCATCTAGTCTTATGCAGAATATTAAATGGGATGGACGTCAAATTTATGTTAAGCTTTCAAACTTTATCAGTTAGAATTGCTTCTTTAAGATTAGTACATATGGATCGGGCTCTCTCCATTTCTCTTTCTCTCCATTTTCCCAAAGTTCTAGTTTAGATTAGGGACACATGGCATAGGTTAAAATTAATGGCTAAAATTAAATTGACTAAAATAAGGCCTTAATCATGGTTTAGTAAATAATATCTTGTCCATAAATATATTAAAATCTTTTCTCTCTCTTCCTACTGTATCTATTTACTTCCTTTTTGAATTGATAACTTACATTCTATCTCCAATTTCTTTTTGAGTTAATTAATCTTTTAATTTCATATTATGTGTTGTCGTTGGTGGTGTTGTACCCACCTTTTTGTTTTCTGATGAATTTTGTAGTTCAGTAGATCAGGGTTTGAAACAAGGACGTATGTATCTCTAAATTCCTTCGTCTGATTTTCGTGGACTACAATTTTTATTTCTATTTCTGCAATCTTAATTCTGCGATCTTTACTAAATGATATATATATACTTTTCTAGGTTGCAGCGAAGGAACAAATGAGCTTATGGATGAGCCATGGCTCTTTGTAGCTAAAAGTGTGATGAAGGATTTACTTTTGTCATTTCAACATGTGAAGCGTGAAATGGAGCAGTCTAATATGGAAGAATTAAAGCCGACTCTAGTTGCTCGTTTTGGAAGAATTCTCTTTTATAGGTTAGTCTCGTCATACTAGGAATCCTTGTCTTTTGTACCCTTGTGAAAACTAATACCTACCATGTGTCCTTTTAATTCAAAACATATAGCGGGCATTTAACAACCAAAACCCCACTCCTTTCCCCCGAAAAAATAAGGGGGCTGTTTCTCTTTTGCAACCCGTATCATTCATCCCCTTTGGCTTGCGAATAATAGAAAATACAGATGATGAAAGTCGGGAAGTGTTTAAGGCTTTAAGCAATAACTTATATTGGGGAATCAACGAACATAGGAAAATTAATATAATGCATGATTAAATTGCCCCCCCCCCCCCCACCCCCCTAACACACCCACACACACAGTGACAAAAACAACAATAGGTGATTTCTTCTTATCTTCCTAAGCCTGGGTGTGCGGAGTTACCGGGTACGTATGCGGGTTGGAGGTAGCAAGTAGGTTCCTGGTGGAACAGTTGAGGTGCACACAAGCTATCCGGACACCATCACTATAGAAAATGTGACCATTGATGTGAATATTATATTGTCTATATATGACCAAGTAACAAAGATATTCATTAGTTGGGTAATCTCTTCTAGATTTTGTCATTAGGAAGTTAGTCAAACCCATTGAAGACATCAATGCTGCATTTTAGTCAAACCCATTGAAGACATCAATGCTGCATTTTTTTCTGAACAAACTTATTGGAAGTTGTTTCCTTTATCATCTTTTTTTCGAACCCTGCGAAAACTGCTACATCAAAAGATAAAAAGGACCTATCAAAACTCAAAAAGATCACAAAAAATTCTACTATATTGATGGGCACGTTATGTTTTCTGATTTCTCATAAACTGGCGTATAGAATTGCACAAAAGAGTGGTATAGAGATTATGCCCAAGAAGTTTGTCCTCTGAATTAGAAGTGTACTTGGTTTCTCTCATTCGTCATAGTTGTAGTATTGCAGCCTTCATGCCCCATAGTTGTGGTCTTGGCAATTTGCTACTCTAAGATCATGTCTCCCAGTTGTATTACTTCAAGAAAATATTTAGTCAACCAGCTATGCTTCAATTCCGATCTGGTTAGGAGTCATTATTTGAATTCTCTGTATATCAGCTTTATTCAAGTCCTTTTTATTATAGTACTCAATATTTTGTCTTATAAGGCAAATTAGGACTTCTCTAAAACTACTGGTTCTCTCAATTACAAACTTATTTTACGTTGACATACAACTCCTAACTAGATGCAAAGTACTCCTGACAAACTCCAAGTCTAATGTAAGTTTAACAACAATTAGTTAGTAAACCCAACTAGTTAGTGTTGCTTATCTACATTCTGTTCTTAGCTGATTCTACGTTAATTTCAAAAAACGGAAAAGGTCTAAAAATACGCTTAATGTATGGGAAATGGCTCACAAATACCCTTTCATACACCTATTTGGTCCAAAAATACCCCCAACCTATTTTTTTGGCTCAAGAATACCCCTCAAACTAAGACCCTAATTTTGATGATATTTTTCCCATTTTAAAATGCCACGTGGCTTGTTTTGATTGGCCACATATATTATTTAATTTTAAAATTAAACCCCACCCATTTAATCAAACCCATTTTGTAACTTAAACCCTCCTCTCTCTCTCTCTCTCTATATATATATATATATATATATATATATATATAAGTGGCCTTACTGATGAGCAACCATGGGTAATGTTCCTAAATGAGCCGGCATTGATGTACTTAAAGTCACTGTAAGAAGAGCAACTAGAGTTCTCCAAAGAAGGAAACTACCTAATGCCACATGAAAGTTCGAAACTTACTCTCCTAAGAGACTAACACAAGAGAGAACGCAGACTATCAAATAATACCCGGACTAGCTCACTTACGGGAACATCATTTCCGATGAATTATTTATCAGAACAGTTAATACTTGAAATTCAATTTCAACTACTTCTTTTTATCATCATGCACTAACATAAAAGGTTATATGCAACAACTCGGACAACTTGAAACAAAAACTTGTCTAAGGAATTAATTAGCTCAACAGCACCTACCCGATTTTAAATAGGCACCAATGCAAGTTCTTAATTCTTGGCAGAAGAATTACAGGCTTTTTTATTAAGCTTCCACAACATCAAAATGGCCACAATATATCATAAACCAAAACTCGAGAAAATCAAGATAAACCATGCGACATTGATGATCGATAATTTGAGCACTGGATGTTGTTGACAGTGAAAACGAAATGTGGGTTTAAAAAAATGGGTCAACGGGTTTGGGTTTCAAAGTTGATGGGGTTTAATTTTTAAATTAAATAATATATGTGGCCAATCAAAACTAGCCACGTGGCATTTTAAAATTGAAAAAATACCATCAAAATTAGGGTGTTAGTTGGAGAGGTATTCTTGAGCCAAAAAAATAGGTTGGGGGGATTTTTGGACCAAATAGGTGGATGGAGGGATATTTTTGGACCAATAGGTGGATAAAGGGTATTTGTGAGCCATTTCCCATACGTTAGGGGTATTTTTGGACCTTTTCCGTTCAAAAAATTATAGGTCTTTTAACATAATTTTTCCCCTATGATTTTAGGTATTCCTCATCTTTCTATAGCACTTTTAATCACCATAGTTTGTCCTTTAGGTTTGTGCTTATGCATGTTCTTGTAAGATATGGCTATCTCATGTTATCTTCAATGTGTGCTACTTCCACCTACTATTAAATGTAATTATTTCTAATATTGTCCAACTTGTATGATTGCACATGCATCTAGGATCTATCTATACTTCTACAATATTTTGTCAATAACTTCATACCTGACTCTTGACTTTTCTCCTAGATGTTATGATGTTACTTCTTTTGTGGTGTCTTAAGCATTACTTTGTCGTGTCAATTAAATCCAATCCATGTTTCAACATGTAATCCTCCTCATATTCTCTGTGATGCAGCAATTCTGCAAATAGTCATGAATCCGTGAAAAGTAACCCATTGGATGAAACCACATTGAGGCAAATGAAAAAAAATTTCTATACAAATGTTCCTCTGTCATATATGGAATATATAAGAAACGTTGCAGTTGAGAAACTTGACTTAAAATATATGGAAGAGAAGGAATTATACTACGTCAAGGTATTATTTTCATGCTTCTAACAAATGTCTTTCTCTTTATGCATTGGTTCTTTTAGTTCTATCTCCTGTGTATTGTAGCTTTCAGATAACTTGCGCTCTGATTCAACTGTCTTCTGCAAATGTACGGTGGCCAGGGATCAGAAAAAAATTCAGCTCTATAAGGTTAGTTCTCAGTTCCCCGCTTCTTGATGAACTTGTAAGATGCCCAATTAACTGCCTATTTTTCAACTTTAGCAAAACAACATTATTCTTGTCATGAACAGATTTACCTCCTCTTACTTATCTTTTTGCATGCTTTATTCTTGCAGTTTGTCTTTCTTTAACTATCTTTCGACGCTACACTTTTTCTTTTAGATTGAGGTGAACCCAGTACGCAACATGGTTGCAGATATGAGCTGTCTAGGCAAAAGTTTAGACCTAAGGTTGATGTTACAGACCAAGAAAATCATGATGGCTTTATCTGTAAGTTACTTTCTCCATTGACGATTAATTTTCTATGTCTGCTAGAATGAATCAATATATTATTTAAATTTAAGTTCTCCATTTGTTTGTTATTTCTTGCTGTTCTTTTACCTTTGTTAACTCGTTGGTCATATTTGAAAGATCTGCCCAATGGTTGGATTATATTTTCTCAACTGAGAAACATCTCCATTCAATTATTCTTGGTGCAAATATCTTGTTTTTTTTTCTCCATGTTTTATGGCTTTGGGGGAGTGTTGGATGTTTGAAAAAGTAAAGTGAATAGCATATTGGGCTGACCGTATAGACTCCGGTAGGGTTAAAATGCTCAAATACGGGTCTGATTTACTCCTGGCATTATTTTTGGAGTCCTCTAGTTGCTGGAATGAGCTAGATATGAATCATTTCTACAATGAAACACAGATGAGGGGAAGTAGAAAAGAGAAAAAAGGAAAAGGAAGATACGGAGGCAAAAAGTAGAAATGAATATATTCTTCATAGGCATTTAGCGTTAGGGCGGTTTCTTAATGAATTTGATTTGCTTTGGGATCTCAAAGTAGCTACCATTATCTTAAGAAGATTTAAGGGCTTCCAAATCCCAACTAAAGGTGAAGTTACACACAAGTAAGCAGAGTTCCTTTTGGTGGAAAAGAGGTGTCTTTTGATTCTTCAAATCAAATGCCTTTAGCTTCCAGAAGGATAGTGTTGCTTGCCAGGTGAATAATTGTCCAGTTATCTAGTACCAGGGATGACACGTTTGACATTTACATAGGCAAGTACTGATACTAACAGCACTCCGGGATTCAAAGTGATATCACCCTAATAAATGGGAAAAACAGAGATTTGGAAGTATGCATGTCTTTATCAAAAGCATTTAGTCAGTAATTATGTAAAGCATTAAAGTCTAGGTTTCAAGCTTCTGAGGAACATATGCTTTTTGGCTACTGCATGAACCTGACATTCCGGGAAAGCGAGTTTTTTTTCATGAGAAGGGTAGCATGGATCAGAGCACAACAAAACCCATAGACTTGAGAGTAGTAGTGAGATTTTGTTTGCAATTTTGATGTACATATTTTAACTCCACTCCAGTGAAGAAGGACCTTCTCCTGTGTAAATGACTTTATATGCACTTAAATTTCCATCTTCTCTTCGTGACTTCTGCACTCTTAACTGAAAGGGGGCCAGTAGTGTAATCTCTATAGCTTAAGTGTGTGTTCTAATTTAGATTACTTTGTGCTTTTTTCCAGGATGAGGAGATCAATGGAATTAAAAATCTTATTGGTTCTGCCGTTTTGGACTCAGAAGTTAAGGGTGGGTTGAGATGGCCCTTTGGCGATGATTCTTCAGGGAGTCGATACGCTGTTATCGCCGTCTGGCACACAACTGCAAACTCATATGGAAATTCGTCAATTAGGCTTAAGCTTCGACATGCAGATCGATTTGATTTCCGGTCTTCAACTGGTGAGGTTTCACAGGAGGCTAGCCTGAAAATGCCTGGGATTGTATCCCAATTGCAGGTAGGTTTTCTTTTCCTGACGAGCAGTTCTATATATTTCTGTGGGTAATACATCTGGGCGTGCTTGCATTTGGCGCGGTTTACCTCAAAACCATATCATAATATTCTTACGAATAAGATTTGAATATTGTATCCTGTACCCACTTAATGATTACATGCACCGAATTGGGCAAAATATCATCCAGAGCAGCTCGAGCAACAAAAATTACCACTGATTTCAATCTAGTTCATTTCTGTTGGAAATTATCCAACTTTTTGTGTCTTCAAAGAATTTGCATTAAAAAGTTATAATGTGTCTTCAAAGAATTTCATTAAAAAGTTATAATAAAGACATACAGTAGCTCATGTTAGCGAATAGTTTCATAACTGGCATGTGCCAAGGAAAGACAAACAAAACCATGCAATGACTCTTCATTGTTGAATTGATATATTCTTTTTCTGATTTGCCCCTTCACTACTTAAATAATTAAATTTGATTTACATTTTCTTAACGGAAATGCAGAAGCAAACGATTGACGAGAACCTGGTGCTTAAAATGCTTGAAGAAAACTTGAAGTTAATCTGGGATCACTGTTTGTCTGATGGTTCTTCAAGCTGACCATGTTTCGTGGCCCTTCACTTTCTTTTTGCAAAATATCTGCAGAAACTGCTAGACTCACAAGCTATGTTCGGTTTACCTTTTGAATTTTGTGGTGGCCGTGGAATGTATAGATGTATATTGCTGAATTGTTAAACCCAAAACCCTGAAATGTTTTCTGCACTATGTAGTTTGTGTATGGATTGTAATGAACCAAGGCCTCTGATGTTAGCAGCATCAGTAAGGAACACTGGATGAGATTGTAAATAGTTCTGTTGTGTAATGTATCGAACTTCTTATTTGAACATGCTGTTGAGTTGGCATATTAGATTTTACTGAATGTGGGAAATGTAAATAGCTTATTGATGCATCAAGGACGAGTCTTACGATATTTGCATACAGCAAATAAATGCAAGACGTGGTGTAAGAACTTCTATCACTTAGCCCATGCTGAAGTGTTGATCAAAATTGTCCGATATATAAGCGTTTTGAGTGCGAAAAAAGTATTTAGGTGCGCTATAAGCTTTAGCTTTCTTCAATGTAGCTCAACATTATTTCATACTCTTAGAACAAAATCTGAAAATACCTTTTATAATTTCTTACTCCCTGAATTGTAGTTAATCTCGGGACATGTAAAGATGGGACTTGATCTTTCTATAAAGTATGTATAAGGTCAAGCCAGTTGAGCTAACAATCATTGCACATGAGGGAGATACAAGAGACTTATGCATTGACCTGTAAGTGACACCATAGATGCACTTGTTTCTAATTGCAAGGCTGTTTGTATTGCTCTTCAAATGAGAAAGATCAACAGAATATGGGCACTTAGGAATATTAGAACATCATTCAAGCCCTGACAGGGGTTTTAAAGGAGAAGAAATATATATTATCATGCCTCTAAGAGTGAAGGCAATACGTGATATATGATCAATCTATTCCAGGCAAAAAAGAATCAAATCCAAGCTATACATTCTGTATGTGGGTAGTTTCTACGGCTTGAATAATACTCTTTCAACAGTATCTACCTTAATTTCCTTATTGGTAATGCGTTCCCGAAGAGTTTTTCTACCTCAGTTGCTTCCATTTTAAGTCCATCCAAAATCTCCATTTCTTCTTTGCTCAGCTGACGTATTAAGTTTTCTTCATCTTGTTGCAGCTCTTTGAAACCTTCAAACAGTCTACTGAATAAGCTGACTTCTTTATCTCTCACTTTCTCAACTTCTTCTTCTATCTCCTCGACTTCTTTTATGATTGTCCTCTCTCCTTCTTCCACTTTCTTCTCCAACCTCTCAACAAGCGGAGGTTCAGGGCCACAAGTATTGTCTGTTTTTATCCATGTGTTGAAATCACGACCAACTTTTTGAGCTGCGGTTTGCAACTCAGGTATAATGCTTTCAGGCAAAACTGCGCTTCTTGTATAAAGTACAGAACCGCCATATCCATCCCATGCATCATTTCTGCCCTTATAGTACACAAATATGTAGTCATCTGGACTATTCTCTACTTTGGATGACAAAATATACCTGCAGAAAAAATGAATTCACATGTTTATTTAATATAGAACATAGCTCAACTGCAATGCAAGTACAACATAGCGGTACAATTTTGCACACGAGATAAGGACAATGAATTTCAAGATTGACTTTGACTCAAACATCTCTCACGAAGCCTAAATATTTATCTATCAGGATGGTTTAGGCCAGTATGGAGACACGATATCAAAGAGGTATTAAGGGAAATACCAGTCATCTTGGTAGTGAAGATACTCATTATCATGATTATAGAGTATCCCTGGATACTTTGGATCTTGCACGAATTTTTGCACTGCTGATCGGGTGAAAAATCCTCCATCAGGTGTCCGTATTCTCCAAGCCAGATTTCCCACAAGTTTGTTATCTTCTGTATGGAACTCATGCAATTGACAGTCAAAAGCATCAAATGTGGGATTTAAACCGCGAGTGATGTACCATTTTCCGCTAAAATCGTTCATGTCAAACTTTTGGACAAGAACACTGGGATCAGGTACAGGAAATTCACCCACATCAGATTTACGAGGTACGCATTTCTTTCGGGAGACTGCACATTCATTGAACTCGTCTACAACACTATTTTCAAACAAATCACCACATTTTATCTGCAGCCATATTCCATCACTTATTAATATTACATATATGTGATCAAATCAATATTCAGTTTAATAAGCTGTTTGTAGACACCTGACATTCCGTTTCATCAGGTCTATTGTTGCAAGTCTGGAGACAGGCAACATTAGCTGCACATGCAGGGTTCGCAATGCACTTGGCAAGCTCTAACCTGAAAGCATAATACTTCCATAAGTCAGCTAAGAGTGCCAGACATGCAAGCTGGAATAAAATTCAGAAACTCATCTCAATACTAATAAAGCATTGCTGTTCTAGTGGCCAGGTGAGACAAGGGAAACAATTGGGTTGTTAGAAGAAGTTTTGGGAGAATCAAGTTCATCAAATTTCGACATATCCATCGAGACAAAGTAAGCTATCTTCCGAGTTTCAGGGAAAATTGAATAGCACAGCAGCAGTATCAGTTATTTTTACCACCATATCAAAAAGGGAAAAGAAGGTCTGAAAAAACTTGCTGGAAATAAGTCAAATTCATACTGCTATTCTCTTGGCCTAATTAGAACACAGGAGGTCTAACAGTCTCAAAATGAAAATGGAGGTAGATGGAAAAGCATTACGGTTGGGATTATGGTTCAATTCGGACATGCATAAAACATGATTTCTTTGATTCATGATTTCTTTGATTCCAACAACTAAAATTGAGGACGGTTGATCAGAAAAAGTTAGAAACAGTTTAGGTCGACTTGATATCTTTCAGAGTAAGCAGGTTAAGATGAAATATATCCGTCAAAACTGAATTTTACATCTTTACCACTCAATTGTTAGGCCAGGATGATAATCCAGTGTGTACAAACAAGAACTAATATCACATCCTTATATTTCTATATGGAATAGAAGAAATCAAGCTCAGAACTTATGAAGGAAACATAAAAGGGGTAGCAAAGCAATCAGGAAAGGTCTATGTAGTTTACTGATATCTTCTTATCAAATTCATTGGTTTTTAGAATAAATTAGGCTATGATTTTTATGCAGCAAAATATATTGGTAGCTTAGTATAAGGAAGTATTCTAGTAACATGTGCACAATTACCTGCACTCTTTCAGTAAGCATGTACAAGTTTTGAGAGCATCAACGGCATCAGCCTTTGAAGTAACTGACAAAATGAATATAGCTACAATTGCTGTTTTGGCCAATTGGCCCCATTTCTTCCGAACCATCAAAGCTACATCTTCTGGAAATTTGCATATTGTATTTCCCTAAAAAGTGGACTTCTTGTCAGCAAAGAGAAAGAAGAGGAAGAAAAGAATGTAGGGGACAGAGCTAGATCCCCACATTCCCTTTGAAGCAACAGAATAAAGGTTTATCAAAAGTCACCTTAGGGACATTCTGGTTAATGCTATGTGCGGAAGGGAGCTTCTGTTTCCATAGTTCCAGACCTCTAGAATCCAAACCACAGAGTAGTCTAGGAGATTTCTGCAAGTATGTAGGTATCTGTCTACTGGAAGAAAATTTCGCTATGACTATACTACCAAAGTAATTAAATCTTTTATGACTGTGAAGCTTTGACCCAACATGACATCCGATGGTTTCATGGTTGGCCAGAAAGTTTGAATGAGGGGCGAGAGCCATTATTTAGCCAGATGACCACCAACTGCAACCTATAGAAATGAAGTATATCAGATTGTGCTATCTTTCTGATTTAGCACCGTGGAAAGAACTAAACCATCAAGAGGATCCTCGTGTGACAGATTGGTCTAAGATGCATATTCTAGGTGTGCGTAGATACAAATCTTACTATCAGATTCACAGCCAAGAATTTTGCCACATTCACAAGTAGATGGAAATTCTATAATACATAAGTAGGATTTAAGGCCAAATATTGAGATGCAAATAAATTTTCACCTCATCAAGATTAAGGCTGATCCAATGATGAAATATTTATGAAAAAGTTGTAGCTAAAACCTATGAAGCATCTCAAAGATAAAGTATGCCATTACCTCTAGCAGTTAAAAACTTATAATTAACAAATACAATGGCTGCGAAGCCGACACCCCTCTTAAACAAAACTTATAAAGCAATCAAAAGCTACACTTCCATTTCCCAACACTTCCAATCTTGCTCCAAATATAGATCAGTTAATTAGGCTCCAATAGCACGGAGCTTGTTACGAAGATCTGAGGGGTTGCATTAAGATGATAGTAATCATTCTAAGGTCAAGGGACTAACTTTCATGGGCAACAGCTTTTGATAAAACCCGAAAAAGACTAAGTTTTTCTTTTTCCAGTTCTGTGGATGAGCTCCAGACCAGGACAAAGCAGATATCCGTCGGGGAATTTGGTTCATCTTTGAGGTTATTTTTGTTGATGTTGAGGTTAATAAAGCACCAAATTGTTGGATTCACAACAATCTTGTCAAGAAACCAGGCTTTACTTAACCAATCCCCAGACAAATTCACGTGTTCACTTTGCTCTTACTCTTCGAGCGTTCTACTTCAGCAATGAGATTCCAATGAAACTATCCAAAAGCTATCATTTTCATACTTATCTATATACTGCTCATACGTCATAACATAATTAAGCCCTTGATTTGTTCCCTCTCACCCCGACTTCCATGTCAGTTTCAACCTCCCACGATCCTCTTCGATTTCAACTACAAACAAAATACTTTCAACACAGGTTTTGGTATAGTTCATAATCATTTTTTGTGCTATGCATCACACAAGCAATCAAGAACTCAGCCTCCGCCCCCAAACCCTTCCGTTTTTCTGTCTGTTACCCTTGAGTTTACTCTTTCTACATTCAAAATTGCACCTTTACACAATTAAGCATGTACAAGCATCTAAAAATAGCCTGATTGACAGTATCTCTCTTTCTTCTTCTTCTTCTTTCCATTTGCACCCCGAAGACCAAAGTATAGCATGCTTTAAACTAGACTGAAAGTACATGCATACAAGCACATCATATAAGTCAATGCAGAATCATATTGTATCAGTATAAGACCAATAAACTAATTCTTGTATACAACAAGGACATACCCAGTGTAGGATGTACGCAGACCTTACCCCTACCTCGAGCAGGTAGAGAGGTCGTTTCCGAAAGACCCTCAGCGCAAGTGCAGCAAAAACTAATTCTTGTGTGCATGTCTTAATTAGTCAGTTGAAAATGTTTCCAGTTTCCAACTGATTCACAAACTCTGGAGACATCAAAATGAAAATGCTATATAAACAGAAATGCCAATAACTCACCTCATGTAAGTAGAGTGCTAGGCAGATTGAACATTGAGCATAAAGAGTGTTATGGGGTTTGTATCTTTTTTTCTAAATTAGGGTGTTTAAGTGTGAAGTAGTTGAGTGAAGGGGAAATGGATGGAGGAGGATAAGACATCTTGTGATAATTAGCTTTGCAACGTCAACCACATTTCTTTGTTTGTGCACTATCTCTTTTTCTTCTCCTTTTGGAAGTTTTGGCAATTGGCTAAAAAAAGATCAAAATGATCCTTAATGTATAGGGGTTGGACAACTTTGGTCCTTAATGTATAACACTTGACAAAAAGAGTCCCCTATGGATAAGTAAAGTGGACACTTTTAACCCTTAACCCTAAAACTAACGGTGGAGGCCAAAATAAACTGTTAAACTTAACCAACCATTCCACTCGAGAAAATGACAAAATGGTCTCTTATGTTTGAGGGTAGGTTCAAAATAGTCCCTTAAATATACATTGAACAGTTCTAGTCCTTTAAAGCTGCCAAGAATTAACACTTTTAGTCTCCGCTAAATATTTATCAAAGAGCAATGTTAGATTTGACAGAATTATACAATTTGCTCATTTACATTGCAAAAAAAAGCCCAAAACTTAGAGCCTGTTTGGATTGGCTTATTTTAGGTGCTTTTAAACCAAAAGTAGCTTTTAAGCACTTTTATAGTGTTTGGGTAAAATAAAAAAAGTGCTTTTAAGTACTTGTTTTTTAAGCCAAAATAACAAAAATAAGCCAAAAGTCATAAGCCAGAATTCTTAACTTATGACTTTTGACTTATAAGTCAAAAGGCATAAGCCCATCCAAACTGGCTCTTACATTGCAAAGCTTTAGCCCAAAAACACTTTTTATACAGTGTTATACACTTATATACAAAAGACAGGTACATTATGTATATAGGTGTTTGAAGGTGTATAATGTGTAGGTATATAAACTAAAAAATATATAATTATACAATATTATACACGAAAATTCGCACGTATACACATTTATACATAATTATACAAATATTGTATAATGTGTAGGTATATACACTAAAAAAATATAATTATACAATAATATTCACGAAAATACGCACGTATACACAATTATACAAATAATGTGCAGTTATACACATTTATACCCACTTATACAATTTATACAATATTGTATTGTATAAGTGGATATAAACATAGATCTAGACTGATTTTGAATAAGAATTGCACTTTTATACAAGGCAGATACATTATATATATAGGTATATAAAAATGTATAATAGTGTATAAGAGGTGTGTATACACCCATATACACATTATACAATAATATACAAAAACTAACTTCGTCTTCTTCCTTGCGTACGTCTCTTCTGAAGTTTAACTCAAATCTGATTAAATCTACTCCAAATCACTTCAAAATTTAAGTTTTGAACTCCTCGTAATGTTTCCAATTGGAGCACCACCTAATTCAAACAGCTAATAAACTCGAAAAACCCAATTTCCACCACCACCTCCTGCTACTCCACCTCCTCTCAGTGGCGGAGGCACAGCGTCAAAGACGGGTTCGACCAAACCCACAAGCTTTTGTTCAAATCTTATATTTGTCTGAAGAAATTTATGTAATATGTTTAAATTAGTAATTTAGAACCCAGTAACTTAAAGGGTTTGAATTCAGAACCCACAAACCTCAAATTCTAGCTCTGCCTCTACCTTCTTTCTCTGCGCCTCTCTCTTCTTACTTGCATCTGACACAATCTATCCAATTTAAAAAAATGCTTCCGATCATTAAAAAGCACAGGATATATAAAAAGAAAAACTTCAGTAATATGTGTAACAGAATCGAAAAGAAAAATACCTTGAAATAGGAGTTGTTAATAAGATGATCTAGGGTTTCACAATAATCAGATGTATCTTAATCTTCTTTTTCTCTGATTATAATTCCGATGAAGAGGGTTTTGAGTGTGGGAGGAGATGTTAGAGGAAACGGGGCAGAGAGAGAGGAGGAGGAGGAGAGGGTGGGTCATTTTTTGTAAGATTTAAAAAGGTGGGTCAATTTTGGTAGCATTGTTACCCTAATTAACATAGAACGTAATTATCTCAAGAATGAACTTGCATTTAGAATTACAATCTTTGTAATTTCTGCTATTTTTTATTTACTTTTAAAGTCTGATGCAACTTTTTGAGGTTAATTTCCCCTTTTTTTTTTTTCTTCTTTTTTTTTTTGGGTGTCCATGGCAATTCATTATGTTGCATATTAATTTAATGGGACTTCCTTGATATTTATGGTTAAATCTCTTTTGCCGTTGTTCTTGTCAAATTTAAACAACACTAAATGTTAAATATTTGAGACGGAGACTAAAAATGTTAGCTTTTGACAAACTTAAAAGGAACAAAATTGTTTATTGCATACTTAAAGAGACTAACTAGTATTTTCTACACACACATAACTATAAACAGAGAGTGGAGGGACATGCCTTGTCTCTCAAGAAAAAAAGATTCACTTCACTCAAAAAGACTTGATAGTTGATACTTGCAACCATAGCAAGAAAGAGCTTCCCACTCAGTAATATAAATACATTCAAAGGTTTGCTGGATATCTGTTTTAAGCTTATGTCAATATTTCTGTGGAACTCCGTTATACATTTGTGAATAATTTGAAAATATTGTTCCTTCATTCTTTAATTTATTCAACTGTTCTAACATACTAATTGTATTGTATGGTTATGTTTCAATGTTTGATTAAATGAAGGTTTGATAAATACTGAAAATGGTTATTTAACATTGAGTCGCGTATAAGGGGATATTTGTTCTTTTTTCTATATTCTTTCTTCTGAGTGTTTCTAATTAGGAAGAATTAAATTTTGGGATATATGCTTATGCTGGTCATCTTTTTGTTTTTGTTTTATTTTAAGAAAATCCATTGATTTCTACAAGGAAACTTTCTACGTTAGCACCCAAGGTGTTTGAATAAATTCCAAAGAGAGCTTTTATAATAGTCTATCATTTCTGCTAAGAATCAATAGGATTCTTTCATGTATGCCAAACTTAATTAACGGCAGTAGCCCAAAACCTATACTTCTGATATGTATATTTAAGTATAAATATACAGAACCTATACATTTGCTGGCTATTTTGTAAATTAGATCACCCAAAGGTATTGCGGTGTAATTATCCCAAGAATCAATCGAGTTAGAATCAATACCCGTTCTTCTGAACTGCTATAGAGTATAGAGATGGATCAGAAAAAATTGTTTCTTCTCATCTAATGGTGGATAAGTATGCTAATAATATTTCTTTGTGCTGGTCTATTGAATGCATCGGCACTTTACACTTCCGCTCAAAATCCTTTGAGAATGCCTCTTTCTCCTGCGAAATTCATGTGTCGAGCCATTGAATGAGAGAACATTATGAACTAGCGAGGAACTATAATCTCTATAGTTATTTGTCGAACTTTCCAATGTTATTAATATCTGTTGCTGCACTTGTTTTATATATTGCTAATTTGTTGTCTCATTTTTCTTACAATCCTGCGTCAGTTACATTTCTTTTGAGCCAAGGGTCTATCGGAAATAACCTCTCTACCCCACAAAGGTGGTAAGGTCTGCGTACATCCTACCCTCCCCAGACCCTCACCTGTGGGGTTACATTGGGTATTTTGTTGTATTTGTCGAACTTTGAAAATTTTCATCGAGAATGAAAACAACAGGTAATAAAATACTTAAGCTTTTCTGGATAGTTCTTTGTGTATGCGAGTATTTTTTTTTTTAAGGAATCAAGTTAAATCTTAATGACTTCAATTTCAAGTGTGGTAAGTAACATCTGAAGTTGGGATATATGTGGATCGAGATTAAATTTCAATTGAAATACTGAAGTTCTTTTGTGTTAGTTGCATACTTTGATATGTTTAAGTTGGACGTAAAACACAAGTCTTAATCATTGTTGGATGTAACATGTGTCTCATTTAAATTGTATCCTTGAACTATTACACACACACACACACATATGATGTTGATTGTACATTACTAATTCTTGCCTGTTAAAGTACTTATTGCTATACAATATTTTGATACCAGGTGTTTTGAAAGTCTATTTTGTTGAACTACCTCATGATAAGCAAGGTTTAGAGTGTTCGCCAGTTCTTTCAAGACTTGAAGAACGATTATAGCAGATGCAAAAAGAAATTACTGGTGTGTTCTGTTTGTCTTTGTGTTGTGCTTTTCTAAAATTTCTTTTTAGGTTCATTCATTGTAACAAACTTGACTATGTTTCTCTTTAAGGGTGAAAATGGATTTATTTCCAGCACAGTTAATGACTAATAGTCTGAATTTCAAAAAGAGAAGCCTAAAAATTACTTTCCCAGAAGCCTAAAATCACGAGGAAAGTAATGATTCACTAAAACCTGGTCCAAAAGAAATGAATTTAACTATAGTCAGTGATGGGAACCAAGTAAACAATGATACACCTAAATATTCGATGGATGAGAATTCAAGTATAATCAATGTGGGAGTTGGAAAGCTGAAAACAAACATGCTAAATATCCTCAACGAAGCAATGATCATAATACATATCTGCAATGAATTGAAGAAATGGAGACCTTTACTGTTCTTAGATATATTTCCTCCTTAGAATAATGAGATATAAGGACTCCTGTTACATAGAATTGCCAAAATCATAATACAAACGGTATTTTTGTGGCGTTTGATAAATGGTTGCTAATATAACAATATCTACAAAGATTATCTTCATTGCTTTGAGTTCCCAATCAAAGAATGTATGACTGAACATGAAATAAACAAAGGGGATCTATGTTTTCTTTATGTATTTTATGCCTTCATGGTATCTATGTAGATCATTATGCATCAACACCATTTTATTTCGCGCAGACAAATTGACTAGTAAAAGGTATTCTAAGGTCCAAAGGGAAAAAGTTGTCAAAACCCTTTCACTAAACCCATAAAAAAGGTTCTTCTCTCACTTGTCTCATCCTCCAATCTCCACAGCCACTATTTTCCCTTCTCCTCACCGGCGACCACCGTGGCTGGAGCCTCCGGACGTGGTACATATATTCTCTCTATATCTCTATTTATCTTCCCATTTAGCTGCTAAGGTTCCTTTGGACCAATTTTTGGGGTCAATATGTGATATCATGTAATCTTGAATATTGGATTAACTCCTCCAGAAACTTCAAGTGCATTCTGCATGATTGCAGAGATATTAAAAAGGGCAGCCCGGTGCACTAAGCTCCCGCTATGCGCGGGGTCCGGGGAAGGGCCGGACCACAAGGGTCTATTGTACGCAGCCTTACCTTGCATTTTAACGAAGGCTGTTTCCACGGCTCGAACCCGTGACCTCCTGGTCACATGGCAGCAACTTTACCAGTTACGCCAAGGCTCCCCTTCATTGCAGAGATATTAAAAAAATGAAAATTTTAAGTGGGTTGATAAAGTGAAAATTTTTGGGTGATTTTGATGGAAATTATGAGTTTTTTCTTCTTGCCTTTTATTTATGTATTTTACAAATGCACCAGAATGCTGTAACTAACTAGCTACTTAAATGCAAGAGTACTACAGGTCCTACGTAGCCCTGTTTTTGCTTATAAGTCTTACTCCCACCATCCCAATTTATAAGATGATATTTGACTGGACATGAAGTGTAAGATGTTCATTTAAGTCATGTGTTGTATCAGTGATATTGAAAGAAAATATGGAAATGATTATTGAAAAGTTAGTTTGATAGAAAACCGTGATATGAAAGTTCAAAACTTGAATAGTTTAATTTGAAATCTTGAAAGTCGTGAAAGTTGTATAGGAATATGAGGGTATTAATTACTTTTGGATGCTCCAACATCGAAGAGTGTCATAAAAATTTGGACAGTATGATTTCCAGTTTCATATTAATGTGTTTGAAAGCTTACTAATTATTTCCCTTTTTGGTTGCATCTTATCTTTCTAGTTAAACGCGCAGAGTTTGATGGAATTTTTTCCATTATTGTGTCTCTTACACTATATAATTCTCTTTTGCAGGGGTAGATTGGCTAAAAATCAATCTTTTCAAGCTGTTACAAATTGTTGTTGGTGTTGCAAATGCGTGGGAATGCAGACGATACCCATCCCCAATCTTGTTATTACTCATCATGGTGAAACATTATAGTTTCACCATTTGTAGTTTATGCCCTCCCGCTTCAGTGCGCAACCAAGAAACCTTCCTCTGTCCCAAATTCAGAAGTTCATACCTAAAAAGTGGAGGAGTGTCAGAGAATCAGACCCCCGAAACTGTGGCCAGTCCTTGCTGTGTAGTTCTCATGAATGTATTTCAGGGCCTTGTAAAAGTATTGAAACTATGGTGGATTGCCTACTGACAACCTTGAAGGACTTTGCGGGCCAAGGTCACATATGCAAAGCCTTTAGAACTTTTTCTCTAATTCAGACTCATGTCTCCTCTCAAACCCCTTGTGATCTTGTTATACAATCATTAGCATCTCTTTTATTATGTTGTACTAATAGTGAGTCACTTTCCGAAGGGAAACAGATTCATGCCTGCATTATTAATTTGGGCGTTGCACATAGTTGGAATTTGGTACCAAGGATAATTACCTTTTATACGACCTTTGGTTTACTTGATGATGCTCATGTAATTGCCGAAACTTCAAATGTTTTGCACCCTCTCCCTTGGAATCTCCTTATTTCTTCTTATGTTAGAAGAGGGAAAAATGAAGAGGCATTCTCTGCCTATAGGAAGATGGTGAATAGAGGTATAAGACCCGATGAATTCACTTATCCATCTGTTCTAAAGGCCTGTGGTGAACAATTACATCTTGCTTTTGCCCGGGATATTCACAAATCTATAGATGCTAGTTTCCTAGAGGGTAACTTGTTTGTCCAGAATGCTTTAGTTTCCATATATGCGAAATGTGGGGAAGTGGATGTTGCACGTGATATATTTGATAGGATGCCAGTTAAGGATGCAGTTTCTTGGAATTCAATGATCTCTGCTTATGCTTCCAAAGGTATGTGGAGTAAAGCTTTTGAGCTTTTTGATACAATGAGGGCTACTGGTGCTGAAATGAATATTATTACTTGGAACACCATAGCTGGAGGTTGCGTGAAGACGAGTAACTTTATTGGGGCTCTTAAATTGTTCTCTCAAATGAGAACTTGTGGAATTCAGCTAGAACCTGTGGCAACACTTATTGGTTTGGGTGCATGTTCCCACACTGGTTTGATAAAAATTGGAAAAGAAATTCATGGTTTAGTGATTCGAAGTCACCTTGATGATTTTGATAATGTAAGAAACGCTTTAATCAATATGTATGCCAGGTGCAAGGCACTTAAGCAGGCGCACATATTGTTTCAGTTTGTTGGCTCTAAAACTGTAATTACCTGGAATACAATCATATCTGGCTTTGCACATTGGGACAGGTCTGAGGAAACTTCATTTCTTTTCCGAGAAATGCTGTTTTCTGGTGTTGAGCCAAATTATATCACTATAGCAGCCATTCTTCCCCTTTGTGCTAGGGTGGCAAATCTACAACATGGTAAAGAATTTCACTGCTATCTTACAAGGCGTGAAGGGTTTGAGGAACATTTGCTCTTGTGGAATTCGCTTGTGGATATGTATGCAAGATCTGGAAAGGTAGTAGTAGCTAGAAAGCTATTTAATTTGATGAGCAAGAAAGATGCAGTTACCTACACTTCGCTGATAGCAGGATATGGTATTCAAGGTGAAGGAAGAGAAGCAATTGAACTATTTAATGAGATGGTAAGGCTCCATATAAAACCAGACCATGTGACCATGATTGCTGCTTTGTCTGCCTGCAGTCATTCAGGCCTTGTGATGCAGGGCCAGAAATTATTTGAACAGATGCAAAGTACTTATGGTATAAGTCCTCGTTTGGAGCACTTCTCTTGCATGGTTGACCTCTTTGGTAGGGCTGGTCTACTCAAAAAGGCAGAGGAAATCATCATAAAGATGCCTTATGAACCAACACCTGAAATGTGGGCAACTCTCCTTGGAGCATGTAAGATTCATAGGAATACTGAGATAGGAGAGTGGGCAGCTGAGAAACTGCTGGAGCTGAGGCCCGATAATCCTGGATACTATGTTTTGATTGCTAATATGTATGCGGATGCTGGGTGTTGGAACAAACTGGCAAAAGTGAGGACCATCATGCGGGATTTCGGTGTAAGAAAGTCTCCAGGATGTGCTTGGGTCGATACGGGTTCTGGCTTTTCTCCCTTTTTGGTTGCAGATACCTCCAGTGGCCAAACAAATGAAATTTATTGTCTACTAGGAGGACTGAATAGGCAAATGAAAGACACTGGTCATTTGACTACAGAGGATTCTTCTTCCGAAGAAGAACTTTGTGAAGGACTCCTTTGACTATTTCCATAAGAACTTTGCTCATCTTTCCTTTTGCAAGATATTTCTCATCGCTCATGCAGAATATGTGCCAGTTTGATCAAACATTCTGCGTTTTCTGCCACGGATGAGGTAAATGACTCTGGCATTAAATGCCCTCTTTTATGCATATCAGCACCTTCTTTTAACCATGTCAGGGAAAAGTTAGCAAATACGTTGGCTTGTGATTCTTGCAATGCCATAGTTGTCTTTTCGCTCCCCCTTGTCTGAAGCTCGGATGATTTTCTTGATCTTTATGATCGCTGATGATTTTTTCTCTTTACGGGTTGCAGGTTATGGAAAGTAAGGGAACACTTTGAGAATCTATATCAGTCTTCAAGGTAGAGGTCACAGACTTTTTAAGCAGAATACTGATGATATTAGTTTTTCAAGTCTTAAATGTATTTTCTCATTCTTTTGTAGGCGTTTGATCTCAGTTAGAATGCCCACGGTTCTTTCCCTGCAGCATATGTTTTCATTTCGCAAGATGATCCCTTGGTGCAGACTCATTCTGTTCCAAATATTACTATTGTTCATTTTATTATTGATGCTCTTTATAGGCGTGTTCATCCTTTCTTGATTTACTCTCTGAAATCACATGGTGCAGACTCATTCTATTCCAAATATTTTCTTTTGATGTACTCCATGAAGTATTTATATCAAGGACTGCCTTTAATCGATCTTGAGAGGAGGACTTGTCACTTTTGTCTTAAGATGGATATAGAAATAACAAATAATAAGATTCAACATATAGGTATGAAAATACTTCCACGTTTCGTTTGGTCGAGCTATTTAATTTTTATTTTAAAGTTGGAACATCAAATTTCGTGACTTTTCTGATGAAAAATACATACTATAGTGTATTTAAATTATATCATGGCATTTTATAAGTACAAATTAAATAATAGCATTTTAAAAGTGAGCTTTAGAATGCTCATCACACAATCCGCTACTCATTGTACCCAATCTACTGTTCATGCTTCATCACTAGTTATTCAATCGGATTCTAATAAAAGCGTGCTTCATATTCCTGAAGAGAAACTAGAAGGGGTGGAGGAAACCATAGAGAAGGTGACATTAATTTCTGCTTTATAATTTGGAACGGAATGATGTTTGCAATTTTTCACTATTGTAATTTTCTTGATATTTTTGGGTTGCTTTCTTGCAGGTAACTTATAGCTGTCAGTGTTTTGCTATTCTTGCAGTGTGGGGTTCCTTGATTGGATCTTTTCTTTGTTTTATCAAGGTTTAGTCTTTTACTCTTTTGTATTTCTTATCATTCTTTTCCTTAATTACGTGCTGCTATTTGAGTTTCATTTCTTGAGCTCAAGTAAAATTATGAACATTTAGTTAGAGTTTCCTTTATTCGCGAGTTTTAGAACTATATTATTTTGGTAATTGTTCTGAACTGGAAGTATTTTGTGATTGATGAAATGCTGAACTTTTCTGTTTATAACTTCTATATTTTCTGTTGTCTAAATCCTCTCCTTCCATTGTTCCTTTTAGCAGCAATTATTTATTGATTTATACCCATTTAGGAGGAGAGTTCAATAATAGTTAATGAGAAGAAATCAACAATTGCCTATATAAGGGGAAGAGATTGCATACACATTAAGTGTTATCCTTGAAAATTGAACCACTGAACTTTGTGAAATTTCATTAGCCAGCAGCATATTACTGATAGCTTGCAATTTCGTAGAGGGACACAAGGACGGAGACCCACTGATACGGTACGGTTAGAGTCCAGAAAAGAAACGAGTTCAAGTAGAGCTTCTGATTTTGGTCAATCAATTACCACAGGACAAAAATGGCAGAATGTTAAGTCTAGAAAGATAAGTTAGACTTATGTCTGTAAGTCTTTTTGTCGATAATCTTTCAACCCCTTCTCCAGTGGGGCTAGAAATGGTGAAGGGTGGAGGTTCTACCCACAAAAATTAACTCAAGGTGTAGGTAAAATGCATGGGTGGCGGAGATGTGGTTAATCTGTTGCACATCGGTTTAGAAAATACATTTCTTTTCTATGTTATGTGGATCCTTCCTTTGCCTTTGACGATTCATGTCAGTGGGAAGTGACAGGGGTGTCAGTGCTTCATGAAGATTCTTCAAAGTACTCTAAAAATTAGCCCAAAAAAATTGGCATGTCCGTAATGGATACTTGTGCAGATCAGTACTCGAAAAGTTCCCATAAAGGAATCCATGTAACTTAGCTTATCTTTCTCCCATTTTGTTTGAAGATTGACACCAATTAAGAAAGTTAAATTGTGTCAATTTGACCCTCATACTGCGAGTAATCAGTAGTTTGGAGATATGATTTTTGTTATGCCTCTGCTTCATTTACCTGCTTCTAGTGTGAACCTCTCAGACTGTCTTACATTAGATCAAGTGCATGTTGCCTTAGGGCAGCAATTCTTTTAGTTTCCCGCTTCTCTTTTTTTCTATTGGGCAGAACATTATGTGACCATTCACAGAGAGTCTATGTTCAAAGAGAGGTGGGCTGTGGAACATTGATTTGCAATACATAGAGACTCTTCTTAAGATCCTGACTTCTGGGTTATAATTTTGTCCTTACTCTTATATCAATGCTCTGCTTTTTATGTTGTACGAAGACCTAAGAGAACTAGTGTGGAGCAGAGATTCTTCACAAGCACTTTTGGATTCCTAAATTGCAACAATAAAACGGTTTTATCTGCATGGATCTTAGGTTTTAGTAGTCAGTGCACATCTTTAGTTTATATTCTACCTGCTACTACTGTTTCAAATGTTTTTTTAATCAGTTCCTACTGTTTCAATATTGTGTCTGCCACTGCAAGCATATTATGAGAAAAAGGAGAATATGTTATCCACTGGTTGTGAAGTGCATTATTTCTGAAAATTTTCTGGCTCCTCTAGGCTTTGATATTTGTCTTGATAAAATAATAACCTTCTGAAGGTATTAATGTCCAGAACATAGTAGTAAATGATCACATTAACTTGTTTCTCGATAAACAGGGTTGCTCATGTGTGATAACTTCATTCCAAGGGTACTTTGCAAGCCGAGCAAAGATTACTGTGCATCTTGTCGAAGCTATAGGTGTGTCATTAACTATTTGTGTTCCTTCTCATCAACGTAGTCTATTTATCTTCCTTTCTCTATCATGTTATTGCTAGTAAGGATGAGATGTAGCAGCCACTGCCCTCATGAAGAGGTTTTTTTCTCTTAGTATAATGATGTCGATTTATAGCTAAATTAATAAATGAGATTATCGCTACTTTTATATAAAAAATTGAGGCTTTCTCTAATGTAATTAGATATGAGGTTCTCAATCAACTCCAACAAGGTGGCAACAGTTCATTTTCTTACCTGAGCAGAACACAATTGTTGCAAATTCATTAAAGGTGATATAGGCACATGACTTGCACCTTATGCTCCTAGTTTGAAATAATCCTAAGTACCTCTCAATTATCTATTACTTTTTGATGTAACTCATTACTTGAATTGACGGGGAGAGTAAACGTGGGTTGTATAATGACAACTTTGAGAAATTTATCATTCTTCATAAATTTCAGTCTCTCTGACGGTGCATATAACTTAATTATATTAAGTTTCAATCGAGTTACATGAATTGAATTAAATCTTTGCATAGATGAAAGTTATTGTTAATAATTAGGATACAACTTAATGTAAATTATAAAAAAAGAAGTCTATCAAAATTGAGCTGTTCCTTTTTACCGACTTAGCTAATTGATTGGTGCAGTTTATTATTTATTCGTTTCGTGTCCTCCTGTCACGATCCAATCCCTAAGGTATAGTGATTGGCGTCCAACGACCCCAAATCGAGCGAATTCATAATCATAAAACTTAAACATCCTACGTAAACTAGTAAATAAATCAAAGCAGAGGAAATTATAAGTCTAAGTCGCATCTTAATAGATAATAAGCATATGAAATACCCAAATGGATACTAAGTCTGAACTAGTATTTAATCAGTCACGGAAATATCTACAGAATTTGCACAAGACATGTCCCGCATAATAGAAAATGTCTAAATATGGATAGAAAACATAAATGAGCCACCATTGAAGGAATATGATCGGTTCACCACTGTCTGAAGCTATCAACTTTGTTGTCTGCCAGGCTGGCATCCTGAACTAATAGAAGGATCTGCATTTTGAAAGAAAAAAGAAATAAAGGAAAAACATGAAGACAAACATACTCAGTTTGCATCATCGACTGAATATTGAGGCGAGAATTTGTATACGATAAAAACCAGGTAAAGTTTGTCCGGTGCAACTCGGGGTCGACAAAAGGAAGAAAACAAGCGATAGTGATTGATCCGAAGAGGCTCTGCACAAATTCGTTGTATTCGAAAAAATAACTCCTTATCGTAGTCGATCCGGGTCGGTTCTTACATGGCCGGGTTGATCGTGGCCATTTGTCCGGCTCGAATAGCGAAATCGCCGTGGCTATTAGCTCGTTTTCTTCGCGGCGACCATTTCGATCGTGGCCGTTGGTGGGATAATCGATTATTCGCCCGCCACGTGTGAAAATCTTGTTGCCATCCGAAAACGGTCGTACGGGTGTCGGACCGTACGACCTAACCTTATCCATATTAGGTTTTCTTTATCCTAAAAGGGCTCATGATGTATAGAAGGCCCATAAAGTAAAAACTATAAATAGGCATTTCCTTATTTTTGAGGGTTCTTGGATCCAAAAACTTTGTACTTTGAAAATATATATTAGAAATTCACTCTCACTTTGGTTTCTTGCATTTTGGTCCGGTTTACTCAAATAGCCCATCAAATCACTCCATTTAAACGTTGCATAAAATATATATATAAAATCTTAGCTTCAAAGCATACACTCCTGTCTTCATCTAGCCATTAGCATTACTTGTCTGTACTTAAGTCGTTTCATAAGCAAAATAGATACTTACACCTTTTGTTCATCAAAAAATAAATTAAAGAACCACATATCCTATACCTCATTTACAAATTTAACTTGTTATCCGATTTCTTGGTAAAACAGTTTGGCGCCCACCGTGGGGCTAGGATAATTGTGGTCTTTGATCTCGGTCTCTATTTGCTCCCATAAAGATTTCAGTTCAACTGTTCGTCTCTGCAAAAACGGACAAAATGGCAAACAGCGGAGAATCTGGTCACGTCAACAACGAGATTGTGGCCGAAAACGATAACATCGGGTTACGGGGGTTACCGGTGAATCCCATTGCTCCGACCCCCGTCGATTCGAGAGGGCCTCAGCCAACGAGAATACCGTGAACCGAGAACGCCGCTCATCCGCCAATCGATCCTTTAAATACTTTTAATTTCGTCACTCGACCGGGCATATAGCCGAAAGCGTCGGATGCCCGGATGATATTAATTTGTGTCTTATTTTTGAAATGTTGCGAGAATGAAAGAGCGGCTATTCTTTGAGCGAGGTGGCGATAGCCGATTGCGAGCAAGAAGGATGAAACGACTCGGAAAAAGTAAAGTGTTCGCCGAACCCGGAGAAAAGCTCAAATGGTTGAAAGCAATGGGTCTGGAGCTGGTTCGTCTACCGGGGTATTGAGAATGCTCGAGACTGTCACGACCCAACCCCGCAGGCCGTGACTGGCGCCCGAGTTGGGCACCCGAGCACACCTATCCAATCGAATCACATACAAATAGCATATACGGCCATAAATACTATATGCCGTCTCAATCTATATCAAACTGTTGTAAACACATTTCAGCATAACCATAGGCGTATACATATATCAAAAGCAGACAAGGCTATCAAATGGCACAACGGCCCCAAAACATATACAAAGTGCATGCCGACAAGGCTGCCATAGCTAATAAGATCATGCAATCACATCTGAACAGAAGTAGGCACACACACCCACAAATACGTCTACAGACCTCTAAACGGACCAACAAAACATAGGGCGGGACAGGGCCCCGCCGTACCCCTGAGCAAATATATATATACATATCGAACAAAATATATATACCAAAAGTGTATGCTCGAAATAGAGAAGAGCACTCCAAACAAAGAAGAGGGTGTCCTAGGCGGTGGATCACCAAACCGTGCGTCCGTACCGCGGGCATGAAACGCGACCCCCGAAGAAAGGGGTCGCACGAAATATGTACCGAGTATGCAAAGCAAAAGAGAGATACGGAAACAAATCGAGACATAAACAAAATAAGGGTACGTAAAGTAAGTACAAATCCACTATATCAAAATGTTTAATTCTCAAAAATATAAGTCATGCATAGGGTACAGAAGAATATGGTCGCCCGCCCGTCAATGGCGCCATAACACCAGAAAGTTTCAAATCTCCCTATTCCCGTCTCATACCATAACACAGCATAACGCCATACACACCATAACATCATATATAAGTGGAACCCGACCCTCTTTGACGAGTAGCTCGGTGAACCATAAACACGAGATAACTCCGGAGTATATCAAAAGCGCGCACGACAACGTAACCGGCCCGGACTCGGCGAAAGAGATAACAGAATGCATGAGTAGAGTCGTGAGTAGTCATATGCATAAAATCATTACCATGACCTCAAACATAAGTAAAATGGTCATACTTGAAAATCGGAATAATAGTCATAACAAGTTCTCTCAAAAGTTTTCCGAATTACATAAAAGAAAGTCGCGGGACCCACGAACGGGTATTGACCCGAGTCGGGCCCGCCTATGGAAAGCATACTCATTATACATCATGCAAACTCCTATAAAAATATTGGAGCAATCCGAGCCTTTATGCAAAAGATATGGCATTCAAAAATTATGGACTTCTCTAAACAAACTTTTTGTGCAACATTTGGAAAACGATTATTTCGAAGACATAATGGTTCATATTCTTATCAAATCATGCATAGGAGTGCCAAGAATTATATAAGGATCATATCATGCTCGGGTTTCGAGTTTGGAATTCCTTAAGGCTCTAATCTAGCCTATGTAAAACTAAGGCATGCCAAAAAAGAAAGGAAGGTTGCTTTACATACCTCGTACGCACCCCAAGATAGCCAATCTAAAGTCAATCCCAATCTACGCCTCGGGCTCCCAAGGTCTACAAATACGCCAACGAATACCAAACATTAGCTAAGGGCACTTAAGCCATTCATTCCAACTATTTATTAAATTCTACGAAAATTCGACAAAGATTTCCCCTGTAAATAGGCCATCCCGAGAATTTAACTCGCTCAAAATCAACAACAACAACCACAATAACCAACCTAGCAACATCGATAATCAATTCGAAAGGCAAAGTAATAATAGTAGCTCTCTTTTACATCATTTAACAATTTTCCAAATATTCAATTCAACGGCTTACATTCAAGCCACATTATTGCTCATACATTCAATTATCAACCCGAATTCCTTACCCACAATATTAGAGGACTTCTAAACCCTTCACATAATTTTTCCAACAATCCCAAAAATTTTCTCCAAGCTGGCCGAAACCAGTCCCCTAGCCGAGAGCAGCCCTCTTGTTACTTTCCTCATTTTTAAGCCATGTTTTGTATCACAATCCACAATATAACGATATAATTTTCATAGATATACGAATTACATCAAACGTACAATAAGCCTTAGATCAGCCCACAAATTTCCAACATCAATCTTGAATTATTAATGCTCATTTCCAACTAGAATTCATAACGACGACAATTAAAAATGCTAAGCGATATTGGTGTGTCCTTTAGCATATAGTGTGACCCATATTCATCTACCACTACACAAGCATATAATAGTGATTCTTAGCCACTCTACACACTACAACAATTTAACATGATACAAGAATTAATTCATCAATTCCATTTTCAACACCCATTTACACGGCTAGCTCCTCAAGCACACAACCCACTTCCAACATACAATATTTCATGATTTTTATCCGTATTAACATACTACAATATGCATACAACATTTATAACTCATAAAACAAGAAAAATTCTCACCTTTCCTCTTCAACTCCACAATGGATTAGGGTTTGGAATCCAAAATTGATGGCTTGATCGCTCCAACAACGCTTCCGCGTTACTTAGGGACCTAATTAGTGGGTTTGTACCAAAGAATTAATTTTGGGGTGGCTTGAAATGGACTTGGCTTTTCTTCCCTCTTGGCCGTGAGCTTCTTGACATGAAGCTCTTCAATTTGGGGCTTTATTTTGCTATGTGAAAATGAAGAAAGATGACTTGAAGTCATCTTTTAAGTCCCACTTAATATCTCTCTTTGCTTATGGCCCACACAATGGCATTTTTGCACAACATTTCTAATTCCAATTTTATGAATTGTGGTCCCAATTCATAAGTGCTCAATACCAACAATTTCATATATATAACTTATGTCTTAAAAAAAAAAAAAATCAAGGGTCAAAAGTCCCGACTTCAAATCCCGAAATGGTCTTGGCCCAAAATTATTATAGTTAATCCGGGTTGCCCCAACGTATAAAAATACGGGATCTAACAGAGAAGTTGGCAAAGCGGGTAGACTCAACCGAGAAAAGGGTCGAGACCTATAACTCTCGGGTGGACCAGATCCCGGGGGCTCCTCCCATTCTAAAGGGGCCGGATTCGAAGAGGTATATTCGAGGCCCTTTCTCCGAGTGCGCTCCGAAGTTAATCCCAAAGAGGTTCGAGATGCCGGATATCCGAAATATGATGGCACAACGGATCCTCGTGAACACGTGACCTCATACACCGTGCTATAAAGGGCAATGATGTTGAAGAAGACGAGATTCGAGTCCGTATTCCGAAAAAAGTTGGGGAAACGCTGTCAAAAGGGGCATTAACTTGGTATGACCATCTGCCCGAGCATTCAATCACTTCTTTTGAAATGCTCGCGGATGCGTTCATAAAGGCTCATGCCGGAGCCAAAAAGGTCCAGGCCCGGAAGGCGAATATTTTCCGGATAGCCCAAAGGGATAATGAGTTACTACGGGAGTTCGTCAATCGTTTCCAAAGGGAACGGATGGAACTCCACCGGTTCGGAAGAATGGGCACCTGAGCACGGTATTCACCAAAGGGCTAATCCGGAGTTCGACGGCCTCGTTCATACTAAAGGAAAATTTACTGGAATACGAGGCTGTGACCTGGGCAGACGTGCACAACAGATACGAGTCCAAGATTCGGGTGGAGGATGATCAGCTCGAACTTCCTCCGGGTCCGGTAAACCTAAGTAAAGGATCTGAGAGGATTAGAAAAAATTACGACCCGGAGACACGGTCATCGAGGGAAAGATACCGGCCATATTCTCAATCAGAGAAAACAAGCTTCAGACCGGAGAAGTCGAGGTCAGGCCCCGGTCAATTCTCCAGCAGAGGAGATAGAAGAACCGAGCGTCCATCGAATAGCCGAGGGTTGTCGTTTAGAAGTGATGCTGGAAGTTCGGTGACTAACAGGGACCCACCGAGAATATCAGAATACAACTTTAGTGTCAACACCTCGAACCTTGTCTTGGCCATAGGCCGCATTCCGAAAGCAAGGTGGCCGAGACCATTGAGGTCGGATCCCGGCCAACGGGATCCGAACATGATTTGTGAATACCATGGAACTCACGGTCACAGAATCGAAGGCGTCGCTAACTAAGAGAAGAGGTGGCTCGCTATCGAAAAATGGGCACCTTCGTGAATTACTGAGCGAGCGGGCAAAGACCCACTACAAGAGAGGGAGTCGAGCAAACGAATTGAGCAGTAGAGCCTCGACATATAATCAACATGGTAATCGGGGTACGAGATGCTCTGAAGAGGGCGGTGAAGCGCGCCAAGGTTTTCCTTTGGTTCGTGAAAAGCGCAACCGGATTCTATACCCGAGGCTCCATCACTTTCGACAACGAGGATGCGAAGGCATCATTCAACCGCACAATGATGCGTTGGTAATTTCTATTCTCGTCTTTTAAGTCTCAAATTAAACGTATTCTAATTGACCCAGGTAGCTCGGCCAACATCATCGGTGGAGAGTGGTTGAACAGTTAAGGCTACTCGACCAGATCGTACAGGTAGCCCGGGTGCTCAGTGGGTTCAATATGGCGAGTGAAACTACGAAGGGTGAGATTTCCTTGCCGGTCAACATCGACGGCACCATCCGGCGTACCGATGTTCATGTAATCGAAGGGAATATGAAATACAACGCATTCATTGGGTAGGCGTGGATACATAGCAGAGAAAATTTGCGCGTCTACATTACATAATTTCTTGAAGTTCCGACACGGGAGGGGTAAAAACTATCGGGGAGAACAACTGCTGACAAGAGAGATGTTTTGCGGTCGAAGAATCATCACCTACTAAAAAAGCGGATCGAGGAAGGATCGTCGGGGACGAGGATTCCAAATAGCAATTACCGTTAACGGGTCAAAGAACGAGCAAAAAAAGATTAGGCCGGGTACAAAGAAGATGACTTCAACATACCTAGATCATTCGTCTTCCGGATGAGTCGACGCGACAAAATCTACAATAGAGAGCGGATGAGTCCGCGTCGAGGACATTCTCGATATTGATTAGCGAGTCAAGCTCGGCTTTAAGAGTATCGTGGCCTCGGTCATCTCCCCGAGTCTGGTTCTTAGCTCATCGCACATTCGAGCCCTGTCCTCAGCTTTTTGCTCGAAAACCCTCATTCTCTCTGCATACTTAGCACTCTCGGCCAGATTGGTGGCATCAGACTTAACCGAGTCGAGTTCCCCTCGGAGTTGGGAAATGGTCGTTTCGAGCTCACTCAACTTGGAAGAGAACCGAGTATTGTCTTGACTAAGGTCGATTTTCTCTTCCTCCAGAAGCCGGTTCCTCTCCACAACCCCGGCCAACTCATCCTTTAGTCGAAGGTTCTCAGCCTTCGTTGCATCGAGCTCGGGCTGAAGGTTTGCTAGAGGACAACTGCTCGGCTCGGCCCTCATCTTCCTTTATTTGCAAAAGATGCTGGAATTTCTCCGTTTCTCGACCTTGGGCATCCAGCTGGCCTCTAAGGTCATCAACCTCTTGCTGGGCCCGGATGAAGGCCTCGTTAACTAGCACCACACTCTGCAAAAGAAGCAAAGATGTTAGACAAGAAACCAAAAAATCACATCAAATTATACAAGGCATGGGATGAAAGGCTTACCCGGTTGCCCGCATGCATGCCTTCGTTAATCGAGGCTCGCAAGGATTCCGGCCATTTTCCTTTTGTCGAATCCGATACGAGGGGCCTTAAGTAACACCACTCCCCCGGGACGAGATAAGAAGCTCGCAATCTTCGGGGAACGATGATCGCCGATGCGGTTCTCTAGGCTCCACGGCCGGAGCACGAAAAGATGCGCACTAGCTATCCCTCGCACCGGATTCGGTGGATCGATTAGCTGCCCTCGTGACCCTAGGGATAGGAAGATGACCAAAACCAGCAGCCTCCCCGGTCGCAGGAGGAGTGTCCAAAAATATGTCATCCAAATTGTCTGACCTCGGAGCAGTGGGGGTGGTTGGAATAGCACGGCACCTCGGCGAAGTAGAGGCTTCAAAAGCCGTGACGGGGTCCTCGGCGAGCAATGAGCCGGTATCCTCCGGTGCCTCGGTACCGGTGCAAACTCGACTCTCGTCCCGGTTCCGGCGGTCGACTCGGTCGGATCTCGGTGGTCTTTGCGGGGAATCTCCTCGGAAGTCTCTTCGCTTCGTAATATCAACAAACTCGATAGACCTAAGAGGTGTTGGGTAAAAGTATTTCTTCCCCCACAGTGGTACCGAGCCGAAGTGGAGGGTCCTTCTCGGTTGAAGGGGGGGCTCAGTTCCTCCTCCCGGGACCGACTCGACGGTGGGGGCCACACCGACCCTACGAATGATCACATCGGACTCTTCTTCATCTCTCGGAGACGGACGACGCGCCTTGCCCTTTTTCTTGGTTTGTCTCCTCTATCCTAGGGTTTCTTTTCGTTTTGGGCGGCGAATAATTCTGGATGACCCTACCGAGTCGAATGCGTGTCGGCACGTACTTGTTCCGGCTATGAGTCCGGGTCCGGGGATGAATCGAACCCTTCGGTAAACCTAAAATTGACGGGGTTATGGATAACATTCGGATTAAAAAAAGGCATACAGTACATAATACCCGAACTCAAAGCGGTGTTACCGTGATTTTGGGCAATCCATCGGCCACGAGCCAGGATTCCCCATGTCAACTCTTCATGTGTATGCCGGTCGAGGAGCGCTTCGACCCACTCGTTCATCTCGTAGGATGACGGGGTATCCATGCCAAGGCTATTAAGAAGAAAAAGGGAAACAGTCCGAAGGATAAAATTAAGGAAAATGAGAATAAATTAACTAAGTTCAGTCGAGAAACTTACGGTTGTCATTCCATTTTTTCCGGGAAGGGCATGTATTCCTCCGGGATAATATCCGAGGTCCTCACCCGAACGAAGCGCTCTAACCGGCCCCGGTCTCTCTTCGTCCGTCCATTTTTAGAAGATCGGATTTCCGACCTCGCAACAAGCTTTTATTACCTCACGGAATCGTCTTGGGGAATAAAGGTGGATCGAATATTGCCATCGTGAAGGGTTTCTTGGCATTGTTGGCCAACAACCGGAGGCAAGCTACCGTCTCGGATTATTGGACCAATTTGTGCAAGGGTCACGTTATAGGTCGGCACGTCACATCTCAATACGGATCAATTGCGGGTTCGAGCTTAAGCGTGAAGGGATAGGTGTAAACATATAAAAAACCCTCCCGGTGGTCGGTAATTGATTCATCCGGGCCGAGAGCAAACACTTGCACCGGACGGTTATCCCGTCCGCATCGGTCCGGACTCGATCGAGCTTATCCTCGGTGATAGAAAGAGGGGTGTCGCCTTACGTCGTACCTGCTATCCGAAACGATGAAGCACCGGCTTCAAACTCTTTATTGAAGTTGGGTTTTGATGGCACTATATCTAAGCCGTGGCTCGGCCACGTTTTTTCCCTTCGGCTGAGACACCGGTTCGGCTCCTTGGGATGAAACCGAGGGAATATCCTGGGAGGTGGTTTCAGTATTGGCAGACATTTGTGATGGGTGAGAGAGTTTGAAAATTTGATAAAGGGATGAGGGTAAGAAGATGGAAACTGTGAAGTAAAGAAAACGAAGCACAAATGAAAAAACGATCAGCAAAGCGACTCTAGAGTGGAACGGGTTCCTTGCAAGCTGATTTCAATGACGAATGAGGGTGATTAGATAACAGAATCAACGATGAAAAAGAAGCTAGTGAAATGAGAATGAAGAACAGAGGTGAAGGAGTAAGGAAACTGAAGTGAAGATGGTGAAAATGAAGAAGTAAAAATGGAGGAATGAAGGCGGTAAAGGGCTTTATATAGGCTTGGATCACACGGCGGTTGCAAATCCCGACCAATCAACAAGCGCCACGTGTCCCGTAATTAATGAAGACGTGATTTGAAGAGACGTGCGTAGCGGCGGTTGCAGAGCTTGGACCTGTTGGGGCATGACACGTGGCAGATGGCAGAAGAAGGTGACAAACGTTCCCGCCAAAACGAGAAGATAAGAACGAGCCAATGTGATCGCTTGGGTTTCCACGATTCATCCCCTTCCCCGTTACTCCGATATGATCTCGTTCCGGAAAGTGTGGGGACTATCCGTATACGGTAAAAATTGGGTAAAGTTTGTACGGTGTAACTCGGTCGACAAAAGGAAGAAAACAAGCGATAGTGATTGATCAAGAAGAGGCTCGCACAAATTCATTGTATTCGAAAATAACTCCTTATCGTAGTCGGTCCGGGTCCGGTTCTTACATGGCCGGGTTGATCGTGGCCGTTTGTCCTGGCTCGAATAGAGCGAAATCGGTCGTGGCCGTTAGCTCGTTTTCTTCATGACCATTCGATCGTGGCCGTTGGTCGGATAATCGATTATTCGCCGCCACGTGTGAAAATCTTGTTGCCACCGTTTCGACGGTCGTACGGTGTCGGACCGTACGACCTAACCTTATCCATATTAGGTTTTCTTTATCCTAAAAGGGCTCCATGATGTATAGAGAGGCCGTAAGGAAAACTATAAATAGGGGCATTTCCTTATTTTTGAGGGTTGGCTTCTTGGATCCAAAAACTTTGTACTTTGAAAATATATATTAGAAATTCACTCTCACTTTGGTTTCTTCAGATTTTGGTCCGGTTTACAGCTCAAATAGCCCATCAAATCACTCCATTTAAACGTTGCATAAAATATATATATAAAATCTTAGCTTCAAAGCATACATCGTCTTCATCTAGCCATTAGCATTACTTGTCTGTACTTAAGTCGTTTCATAAGCAAAATAGATACTTACACCTTTTGTTCATCAAAAAATAAGTTAAAAAACCACATATCCTATACCTCATTTACAAATTTAACTTGTTATCCGATTTCTTGGTAAAACAGAATTGCATACGGATAATAATCTGCACAATAAATCTGTATTTCTGGATCATAAACAGTAAGTAATAATAGCAGGTTAATGATTAAACTGAAAACTTGCATATAAGAAAATATGCATATCTGAATAACTCATAAACATGATCATGTAAGCAAATTTATGCATGAAAAGCTGCATAGCTACTTTGGTCTTGCACGATTGGCGTACACTGCTACCCGAGATGACACAGGGATATGTGACTCATGAGGGAAGATCCAGAGGCAATAACTAGGTAGTCCTTTGGACTGACATCAATAATATGAAACGAAAGGGGCCCATTATCGTTAGTTGATATCCGGCGATATCAAGGTTTCCCTGAGAGAGTAACAAAGGAAGCATAGTGAATTTAACAAGAAAATTGACATTCTTGTATTTTCCCATTTTCCAGACGTATAAATGCTGAACATATTCCTTCATTTGAGGTTGCTCTACTTTCGTCTTCTCATTCTTCTTTGGTTTTGGTCCAGGTCTTTTTATTTTCACTTCTACGTACTTTATGAGTGCTTTTATCGATTTCTCTCTTTATTTTAGTTTCGCGATTTATGATTTTCGAATATTTTCGTATCTTCGTAAAAGCAGAAATGTGAGTTGAAGTGTGCTTTACTTCTTGAATATCTTAAGCAAATGATCTGCTAAAGGTTTGAAAAACAAAAAATTTGAAATAAAAGAGAGGAAGAACCAGAAAAAAAGATTAAAAAAGGCTTCTTTTTAAATTAAATTTTTTGGTAACTGAGAGGTTTGGTACTGAGTGATCAGTTGCTAATGCAAAATTCTTATTTTTGTTTTATCTTCCCTTCTAATTAAAACAGTTAAGTTCTTAATTTGTTTTCCGGGATAATACATGAGAACTTTGTTTTGTTAGAAATTATTGAAAATCTCCTAATATAATCATCTGAGTGAATTTTATAGTTGGACCACATAATTGATACAAGTGCACCTAGCTAGTGGTGATATTAGAGAAGCATTTAGTCACCCAAAAAAAAAAAAAAGATTATTATATGGAAAAAGAATTTGTTGCAATCATAGTGACCATAATAGTTGTCACAATACTTGTTTTGCTAGTGAAATGCATTTCCAAGAGAAGCAATAAGCCAGTGGTTGCCCAAAACGTGGAATCCCCTACCATTAATGGTCTCTACAAATTCACAGGTGCTGAGATTGAGAATGCTTTAAACATTGGCAAGATTAATATGAGAAGAAGAAAGTTGATAGGGCATGGAAGAAGGGGAGAGTTTTATCAAGGGATATTACCAAGTGGACAGGGTGTGGCTATTAAAGAGATGCATAAAACAAATGATGCAATGGACTCTTTCAACAGGGAAGTTGAGTGTCTCTCAAGAGCTAGGCATCCAAGCATTGTTTGTCTCTTGGGTTTCTGTAATGAAGATGGAAATCAGTTTTTGGTTTATGAACATTGTTCCACAGGAAATCTAGCTCAATATTTTCTCAGTGAGTTTCTCTTCCTCAAAACATTTTATTGGATTGAAGTTTAATCGATCAGTTGCATTTTAATTTATTATATCAGATCATTTACTTTATTTTTATTACCAAAGTTAGACTTATTACAGAGAGTTACATATTTATTGTTGTAGGTAGTTCTAATCTGAGAGCGTAAATCTTATACATCATCTGTGCGCAGAAGTTAAACTCTCTTTATTTAGTTGATTTTTGCACATCAAAAATACACTACGTATCATGGTGGCATATACTTAAACAGCATGTTGGGAGTAACTACCTTTCTTATGCTTAGGGATTATCTTTTGCATAATATGTACACCACCCACAAGCAAGATTCCATCTTCTGTGAATTTGTACTGTTGGACAAAAGTTCTTTTTTGTGGTTTAGATGAAGGTACTCAAAAAGCACACTAGCATAACTACTCTTTAACTTGCTACTCTACGTCGGTTTAATTTATATTTGCTTGTCATGTTATTTTTTTTTTCAACATCCTTTAAGAAAACATTAACACTAATAATTTATCTTTATTTATTCTTTAACTAGGTTTTGGGCACGCACAATGAAAATTTAATAATAATTTATCTTTATTTATTCTTTAACTAGTTTTTGGGCACGCGCGTTGTGCGTACCCTATCAATGAGTATAAACTTTGTAAAAATCGCATAAATATTACTTCCTTCATCTCATCTTTTGCGGTCTTATTTGACTGGACACAGTTTGAAAAAAGATTCATTGAGACTGTAAGTGATTTAAATTGCTCTCACAAGACATTTCTCACAAAGATTCGTTTTGTTTTATACATTGTAGTCCCATTTCAAGATATCAAGGATCCATGTTGTGACCAGAAACCATGTACCATGGCATTTTTTCGGACACATAACTTCTCTAGTTAGCATAAGTTTTAATTTCATAGCAACAATACAAGTGCATACTAAACTTAGAATCACACTAAACAGGAAAGAACAAAAACAAATGGATAAAAAAACCACATCAACAATAAAAACCATTACGTTACATAAAATGTACATCAAGCCACAATCGATATATCTAAATGATAACAGGATGCCAAAGAAACAACAATACTTTATTAACATACTCAGAAAAGTCCCAGCTAGCACCGGAAATGTTGAACCAATTGGACACAATAACAAGTCCTCAAGAAATGGGCCATGTATATGAAAACTATGTGATATTATGGGAAAAGAAGAAAAGAGGGGAAGTGAAAAGGTTTGTAACACGTTTAATTAGTGATCCAATCAATAGGATAAATATGATTAAGATTTAAGAGAATTTAAGAAGCGTCCTATAAAAAAGAATTAGTGATTCAATGTGAAGTCTCCTATAATTTCTCTGTCTCCTTGCCGAGCTAAAGTTAACTTTACAGCTTGTTCATGAAATATTTAGGAGAAGACACTGTTTTGACTTGGGAAGCAAGAGTTAAAATACTGAGGGACTGTGCATGCGCAATCAAATATCTCCATCATTATATTGATGGCTGCATCATTCACCGCCATATTAAGGTAATCATTTGTTGTAGAAAAATTATTAATCTTAAGCCCCCCCTTCCTCTCTATCACTATATGTGTGTATAAACATACAGACTATTATAGTCTACTAATAGTGTTCCAATAATTTTTACTTGATAGCTTAGCAGCATTCTTTTGAGTGAGACATTGGAACCAAAGCTATCTGGATTTGGGCGATCACAAATGCTAGGAATGGAAGAAAGCAAAGTATTTGAAGATGTTTTGGAAAGTGGAATATATACAGACCCTGAATACAAGAAGAGCGGGTTACTCACTTGTGCAACTGACGTTTATAGCTTTGGAGTTGTAATGCTGCAAGTCCTTTCTGGAACAAAAATTGCTTACTTAGGCGAAGATGGCAGACTCATATTGTTAAAAAAGGTAAAGTGTACTAGACTTTTCAGTGCTTAGGGCATCATTGTTTATGGATGGTGGAAAATGGAAATATTGATTTTAAGGTTTATTCTTTTCTAGTTTCATTTTAACCCCAAGATGTGTACTCTCAACCTTGTGTTTGCACGTCATGGATCCATGCTTATTACTCTCCCTCTGTCCCAATTCACGTAAAAGCGTTTGACTGGGCATGAGTGTAGGAAAGTTTTTTTTTTTTTTTTTTATTATTATTTTTTTAATTTATGGTCTAAAACATGTCATAGACATTGGTGTGGCCATGATTCATCTCATTTAGGAGAAAATGAAAAGTTTAAATTTAAATTATTTCTAAATATTGAAATTCGTCACTGTGACGGACTAAAAGATAAAGCATGTCACATAAATTGGGAAGGTGAAGTATAAAAAAATTATATGAAATTGACACTCTTGTTTACACTGTCAGCGTATATTATCCTCGTGAATTGATGCAGGCAAGGGATGTGAGCATAGGAAAGCTTCCAATCACTGAGTTTGAAGATCCGACGTTGAAAGGGAAACTAATAAACCGAGAGGCATTGGACTCCATATTGCAAATTGCAGTACTTTGTGTGGCTGAAACAAGGAGAGGGCGCCCAACAATAGAAGTAGTGTCCGAGGAGCTGAACAATGCTTGGAGGCTCAGCAACACTGGTTGCCCTATTAATGTTCCTCCTGTGTAGAAGTTATTTAAATTAACTTTTCGATGCAAAGGGTCATTAAAGCCTATGTTTTTAAGATTATAATTAAAGTATCAGATGGATTGCATACTAGAATAAAAGGGGGTTAGGTAATAAGGGATAAGTTTGATTTTTTTAAAGTATCACTACAATATATCAAGTACCCCTTAGGTTTATTTACCCTTTGTAACCAAGAAATTGCCTGAAGACATGTTGACTGCTGCTTAGTGATGCTTGTGGAAGGACAGAATAAAGAAAGGGGATAATGGAACAAGCTTTATATATGTGATGATGTTGAAGTACTGTAACACTATATATGTATGGTTTGATGAATGGTATTTCTATTTCATTTATGAGAAGGAAACTAAAATATCCTCTAGTTCAATTAGAGAATTGTCTTTGGCTTTTACCTTCTTTTTTGCTTCGTTGAATTGATTGGCTTTTCGAAGTTAGAGGATGGAGGCACGAGGCAATGACATAGATTTGCCTCTAACACTCCTCAAGGAGTAAAATTTGCAAACCATGATAACATAGATTGCTAAAATACTTGGGTGATCAAGTAAAGGGAGTGAACTACATTCGATTTGATTAGAACAAAAATCGAATAATGTATTCGTTCTCATCAAGATCAGTCCGAAACATCAATAAATAAAATGACAAAGTGACAATCCGGTCCGCCCTCCAGTTGGTATATTGTTATCGATTGGATTCGAACTCTTACACAGCAATAGATTACTAAAATATTTTGGCGATCTCGTAAAGGGTACGTTCTTTTCCTGCTGAAATAGTGCTGCAAAACGAAAACTACTTCTCCAGTGACATGGAATAATAAACCTTCTCGTGTCCAAGACTTGGATGAATTGCTACCGAAATTATACCTTCTTTACCCCTTCCAAGTGAAAAACTACAAAAAAGTAGTTGCAAATTCTACAATTATAACACAATGAGATTATTACATGAAAGATGTATAAGTATGTGTCTGTGGGCACACGCACATTCCGTTTCTATCTAGTTGAACCTTTTTGTCTTTGCTGTTTGGACATACTTTTTTGTAGAATTTGCGAGAAATGAATCGATAACATCGAGTAATTTTCTTCTTATCAAAGTAAAGTACAACAATTTTAGCATGTCATACAGCACTGATGATGCATATACACTTCAGCGTTACCGCGGGCCATCCAAGACTTGACAATTGTTTTCTCTTTTTTGATGAATCCAAATTTCCACCACCAGTCCTGCTAAGTTTCCCAAAATATAAAGCCACACCGATTGGTCTGTGGACTTGGGAAATGTAAAACTTATATAAAATACGTACTATTGAAAATTTGACCAAAACTGCCTTATGCTTCATGCATATAAGTATATCGTAATGCACGAACAGCCACGTCAAAGCTGTGGCGCGCGGAGAATAACTAAGCAAGACAAATAATAAAATAAAGAATATCCTATCCTCAATACATTCTTCGATTCTAACGAGGAAAATATGCCTATATATGATCATCACAATTTCTTGTCTGTTGGAAAAACAATTTTCTAACTTGTAATAAGGAATATGGTAACATTAATTATCAGCTTTTCTTGATTTTGTCATCAAGCTAGCTATATCATTCTAGTTGTCATCAGTGAAGTGACTGTTTGATGTTCGATCGTGTAACTGGCACCACAGCCGATCCATGAATGTCCAGTACAACTCAGAGATATGGAATAAGAGTGACTATGTATCAGCATGTAAAAAAGACATCGCGGATCAGTGGAGATCATTACTTTACGAGTCATTGTTGGATATCATCTGAAGCTACTTGAATTTGAAGTTAGTAACAACTATATATCATCAAGGGAGATATCATGGTTGTTCTAGCCAAGACAGTCTTATTTTTCCAACTATGTGTTATTTTTGCTCTCACCGCTGTTTCACTGGCTTCTCCAGAAGATCTAGGTATTTGCTTTGCTTTTTCTTCTTTTAATAACAAGTAACCAAACTTTCTTGCTATTCATATATAGCTAGTTTGTGTTGGAAAAATGAATGTGATATCTCAAAAAGAAGTGTTCAAATTCTTGTCTAGATTCATTCTCTTAATATCATATTAATGTGTCTTTAATAAGTTAATTCATTTGAATAATTTCTAACGTTATGTATGAGCCTATGATTAATTTAACAGATCCTTTATCCTTTAGTATCCTTGATTAGCCATTATAATTCTAAGTTATACATACAATTGCAACAGACCGTTGATAGACTTGAATAGAATTAAAAGCCTTTTATCATGTCATAATAGTGACTGTTAATTGCCTTTATTTTTTAGCCTCTTTACTGCCATTAACTTTCTTCTACATACGTTAGAGCATCTTCAGCCATCAGAGGACATGGTTTTTCTTATCTATATATATTCAAGTCCGTTTCTTTTGGAAGATATAAGATCAAGAGAAATTCCTCCTTTCTATATTCTATTGTGCTGAGTCTTCTTCTTTATTTAATCTTTGTTGTTTCTGCTCCTAGTTTATACCAGAAGAGCTTGTTGAATCCTGAAATACACTTTTACCGGTGCCTTAACACGCCTCAAGCTATGAGAATTTTCCTTAAGATTTCCAACTGTCTGATGTCCTATCCTTAATTTGCAGAATGTGGGCTGAACTTCACTTCATCTCCATACAAACCAAGCGGCGAATGCCTTGCAGCTGATCATGACGAGACCATCCATATATGGGACAGTTTCCCCAGCACAAGATGCTGCCAAAATGCCCTCAACTTCTTCTCACACGCATTGGCCAAACACGCAATTACTCAGCCCCAAGGAAGACTCTTCCTCCCGGGAGTTCAATGGGCACACTGCGCGTCAGGGCCCTTTAAGCACCAGCCCTCCGTTTCCATCGATAAATGTGGACTTGCTTCCCTCTATCAAGGAAGCACCCATTGTTCTAGCCTTTCTTTGACAAATATTACACAGGAATATCAGAATTTTAAGGATGTCAGTGACAAGTGTACTTCAGGTTTTAGTTCCACGTTCGATGATGCTTGCAGGGATTGTACGAGTGCAATTAAATCTGCAAGAGATCATTTCCTGGATCAGTTTTATGCCAAAGATAATGAAACTGAGAGAGCTACTTGTGTTGTGGCTGTTGTTATATCAGTTGCAACCACTAAACTAAATGATCCCTCTTCAATGGATGATTTCTTCAGCTGCTTGCCAGCATTAAATACTTTTGGTGAGTCCGTCCAGGAAGTGAGATTAGTAATTTCTAAAATTAGCAAGCATTGATCTCCTTATTTTATCTTCTACTCCATCTGTCCATTTTTACTTGTCCACTATACTAAAAATATATGTCCACTTTAACTTGTCCAGTTTAGAAGACCAAGAGATCATTTATCATTTTATACCTATTTCACTCTTATTATGAAGTAGTACTAACCATTTCCAAGTCATTTCCCAACATTTACATGACCCATAATAATTAGGGGTGATATTATAAAATTACCATTTTATTTATTGCAACTTAAGAGGTGTGCCAAGTCAAACATTGGACAAAGGGAGTACTAGTTTTAATTAACTGCAATGTTGACTAACGTTTGTCTTTCTTTGTACAGAAAAGTCAAGTGAAGATTACATTAAAATCAAGCGTAAGTATGAATTTTCGACAAAGTAGCATTAATTGTTTCATACCTCATCCTAACTTACTCATAAAAAATGCACAGGTTCTTTAGCGGAAGCATTGCTAGCAATAATTTTAGCAACATTTGGGATGATGATGGTGATCTTGCTTGTTAAGTATGTAACAAGAAACGCCAGGGCTGGACGAAAGCTTCTTCGTTTGAAGCCAAAGGAGCTTGCTTCTAATTGTTCAGGTCTATATAGTTTCTCAAAAGCTGAGATTGAAAACGCGATCAATTTTGCAGAGGAGAAGAAATTTCTGGGACGTGGTAGTGCAGGGCAAGTGTTCAAAGGGATTCTTCCGAGTGGACAAGTAGTTGCTATCAAGCAAATTTATAGAAGTAATACGTCCGATTCTTTCACCAGAGAACTAGAGAATCTTTCAAGAGTCAGACATCCTAATCTTGTTTGCCTCTTTGGGTGTTGCATTGAGGATGGTGAGCAATATTTAGTCTATGAGTATTGCTCTGCTGGAAATCTAGCTCAACATCTTTTGAGTGAGTAGACTAGTACTTTGCTTTTCAAGATCTATCTACTTTGTTAGTTTTCACCCTTTTAATTAATTTTGTTAAAAATTTTTAGGGAAAGACAGGGTCCTAAGTTGGGAACAAAGGGTAAGAATCTTAAGAGATTGTGCACTTGCATTGAGGTATCTCCATACCTACATAGATGGCTACATTGTTCACAGAGATATTAAGGTAGCTAGCTAGTAAATTAAGTAATTATTTTTTCTCGTCAATTGAGTATTTCTTATGATCAATATTTACTTTTTTTGAATTACCATCCATGCAGCTTACAAATATCCTTTTAACAGAGGAATTGGGAGCAAAGCTATCAGATTTTGGGCTGGCAAAGATGTTGGGAATGGAAGAGAGCAAAGTGTTTACAGATGTAAGAGGGACAATAGGTTATATGGATCCTGAATATATGAGTAATGCAAAGTTGACTTGTGCAAGTGACGTTTATAGCTTTGGCATAGTAGCTTTACAAGTTCTTTCTGGCCAGAAAGTCATTGAACTTGATTTGGATGCCAGAGACCAACTAACAAGAAAGGTACTACTCCCTCACTTTTTTAGCCTTAATTAGAACTAATAAGCAATTATGGACACACAGCTACTGTGAATTGTGCAGGCGAAGGATGTGAGCATGCATAAACGGCCCCTAAAAGACTTTGAGGACCCGCGGCTAAAAGATGAAATAAACAGTGAGGATTTCGAGTCCATACTTCAAATAGCAGTGCTTTGTGTCGCCAAATCAAGCAAAGGTCGTCCAACTATCGATGTTGTCTTCGAGGAGATGGACAAAGTCTTGAAAAACACATTGTCCAACAAGGTAATTAACACAAATCAATGGAACAATTAAAAGCTTTTTGAAAGTTCTAACTTGTCGATCTTTGTGTTTTAGAAAGCCGCGGATCAAAGTGCATTAGCTGCAGTGAGGAAATCCCATTCAGTTGGTGTCCTCCCTGTCTGAAACATAGCACCAAAGTGTCTCTGTTTGTAACATGTTTTTGAAGGGTTCGTTATTATGTTGGGAGCAACTTTTTTATAGTTATAATCTTTTAAGATCGATGTACAGCTAGCAAAGGTGTTTCCATGGAGATCCTGTAGGTGAAACCACCTTTTGGTTCTTGAGAACATTTGTGATTTGTTGTATTATGTGGGTGTAAATTGATGATAAGAATGATCCCTTGTTGTTTGTCTGTTGTACAAAAGAACACTCTTTATTCTTCTTCTTTTTTCTAGTCTTAATTTGGCCTATGAGGTTTGCAAACTTGACCGCTTCAACTAATGCTTTAAACAAAGTACTTGGATATGGTGTTTTACGCTAAATCAGGCAACTTAAACTTTAAAATCACAAATTAAGACTCTATAACAGCTTTAAGTCCTCTCCCACTTAAAGCTAAATAAGGAGAGAAATGCCCCAAATCAGTACATTCCATTCTTAGCAAAGGCTCCTTCCAGATAATCTCTCGAAGCACCACACTTGAATACATATCACGTCTTTCATTCAGTTATTTGTCACCCGGTGAGCAAATTTTTCTTCGATTGTATTAAGGTGAATAAATCCTTTTTGGTCAGTTTCAGTGGTCAAATACATAGACAATCCTTTAAAGCTGCCACATATTTTCATTTAAACATATCAACTGAAGCTTTTACCTATTAGATAACTAACTTATTTAAAAATTATCAGTGATCTGCTTCAGCTTGTTAAAGCTGTCAACAATATCCCAGGGCCTAGTATTGCCAGATATTCTGCACAATTCAAGAACATAGGCCATGATACATTTCCATACTAACTATCCACCTTACTACTCACATCCATAGTTACATAATCCATTTTCTGATGGTTAGAATCTGGTAGACCTCGATGTATTAGCGCCTCAAATTTAGGGAAATTCAATATGGTAAGAGAACATGCAAACGTTTCAAGTCCCACCATCGTCCTTCATCCAAAAAAAAAAAAATATCCACGTACTTGATCTATAAAAAAAATCAGTCCACACGTACACGTGCTTGTTGTAAACCTAAAAGAATAAATTTATAGAAGTGGTCATACAATTCAATAGTTAATATTGAAAACCACCGTCATACTACTCTGGTTCCTTCAGATCTAGCATCTTCTCAAGAAATATCTGTGGTTCACGATGTAAAAAGACGCCATCATCTGCCTGATAAAAGTTCCAAATTGTTTTTGACAAATGCTTAAAAATAAAATTAAGCAAATTAAGTAGCTCTCACTTGTGAATAACATGATAACCATGGTAGCCATGCAGTTCTGACAATCTCAAGCGCAAATCCGAGCAGAAGAAACTCTCCTTCCCACAATGCGAGGAGTCAAAGATGTAGCTACCAATCTCATTCTTGAAATACGCCAAATATTTACTGAAAAACATTCTGAGTATGCTTTTACATGTGCTATTCATGTTCAAGATTTTGTGAGGAACATATAGACATGTTTACTCTGCCAATGATAGGGTAAAATAGTGGAAGAGTGCCGACTCTCTATGATTCCGCGTCAACTTTACTGTCATCTTCCATTTCTGAGCCATTTTCACCTCCAGAGATCATATTCATGAGTCTTCTCGTGGCTTGGCTAACAGCACGAGAAGTCTTCTTTGCTGCACCAGCTACAACTGGCTGCAAAGATATGGCTGGCAGATCTGCTCTCTCCTGAATCATTGCTAATGACACAATCAAACAGACACTAAGTAGAGTCTTAAGCTAGGAAGACATGATATGATCTACCTTTATAAAAGGAATATATTATATGAGAGAGATCATACACATTGTTTGCTGGTGAGCACGAGACCCAATTTGTCTGATTCCAGCTTCTGCTGCTTGCACAGCTCGAGCAGATTTGTTGACACCATCAGTTATCTCTTGGCTGATCATCACATGCACAATAACAACATTACTCTCCGGAACATGTATGAAGCAGCTGAAATAATGTTGGCCAGGTTTAATGAGTTTGACTGGTTAGATATTTTGATACTTAAAACATGAACCTTTATGAGCCGAGGGTCTTTCGGAAACAACCTCTCTATCTTCTGAGATGGGGGTAAGGTTTGCGTACACTTTACCCTCCCCAGACCCCACACCGTGGGATTTCACTGGGTATGTTGTTGTTGTTGTTGTAAAACATGAACCTTTAATACCCACAAGCTGCAATCCACCAAGTACCTGCTACCTCCCACCATCACAGGTACCAGGTAACTCTATCCACCAAAACTTAGCCAGAGTTGACAAGCCTTATTTTCGATTGTCTCACTGTGTTATCAGAATTGTTTTTGAATTTGACGAGGTCTCTTCTTAATTCCCATTTCCTCATGAGCTCTTAGTTGATGTCTAACATTTCTTTCTGTTTTCCTTTTCTTATTAACAGGTAAATACCTAGGAACTTCTTTCAACAAATAGCATGTTAGAAACCCAATGTCCAAGAAACTACCACGAATCTTGTATTTTTCCAATTAATTTCTTCTCTAGTTTCACATCTCGTAACCCTCTAGAAAACTGCCTTTTTCAACCCTAGCAATTCAAAAACTTTGTGATCTCCAACCTTCGCACATTAATCAATAGAAAACCGATCCTCAGACAATACAAATGATACTATTTTTGATTTCCCATAGTTACAAAAATTTGTTTGTGCCTAAGAGCATTACCAAAGCAGGAAGTCACGTCCAATTGTGCCTACCACAGAGGATTAGGAAAGGCGATCAAATCTAAAGGTAATATCTCAAAACCATTCAACAATGATATCAGAGAGTTGCAAGAAACTCTTAGTTAGCCACTCAACCCAGTTAGGTGGAGAGTAAGCTGGAATTAGTCTTGATCCAATCTGCTCCACCTGTACCTCACTGATGTTGGATTCACCAGACTCTGAATCCCAGAGGACACTTAATGTTCTTTTGATATTGAAGACCCAAGTACGTAAAGCACAGAAGAGCAATCAAAGCGGAAAGCTGTCGAAGAAATAAAATATAATCGGCTACTGCCATAGAGTTGATACAGCTCACTCTTCTTAATTCTACTAATTAATAAAGAGAGAAGAAAAAATTTCGTCCAGTGTACTTCCAGTTAAATTGTTTAGAGATTTCGTACCTTACTGTCCAAACTGTCCAAGGAGAATTATTAAGAATATAATGCTCTTACTATAGCTGAACAATACTTCCCTGAGATGGATTTGAATTTTTATCATGTCGTGAACAACTGCATTAATTTGCATTTCCTAGAGGATATGTTTCTATCATACATGATTCCGAGAACAGACTACAAGAAAAAAGCGAGATTAAAAGTTTTCGTAAATCGGTAAATGTGACAGAGGTATGAGATAAAACTTCTTTGCAGGAAGTGAAGATCTATGGAGAGTGGGATTAGCAGTGACACACAAGTAGGGCAAGGACGACAACAAACTAGGTTATGAGGTCACCAATTATGGTCAAATAAAGCCTTGTTTGAATCTTGAAACCCGAAAGGTGCCACATAAACGGGGAAGAAGGGAGCATATTATTACGTTGAAGCAACTTAGTCCTTGAGATATCTAGGGAATGATTATTCCCTTCGAAATACCAATACTATCTTGCTTCCAGATATTTCATATCTTCAAAGAACTTCATTGAGTTTATCCTAAAAGAAACTGGTCAGTCCACTTTTGAATGAGGAAGTTTGTTACCTTAAATCACTCAATTCCAGTGTAAGGTCACTGATCTCCATCCCAGACAGCCTGATAGCAGCCATTGTACTAGGAAGCTCCTCTCGAGCAGTATCTGCCAACTTTGACAGAGATATTGCTGCTCTACGCATCGCCTACAGAAAAAGATCAAATGAGTCGAACTATTGGCTCCACAATCACACAGTAATCAGCATTTTTCTCACAATCCATATCTTACAGGTCGTTATGTTAATTATTTGTGTTATGTCTCAAGTATCCATTTCTGAAAAGGCATGTGTAAAAAATGAGACCAAGTTCTATGAGTACTCCACTTATCCTTTTAATAAGAAGAGCAGATCTTTATGACAATTATTTTCATATCAAGCACAAGAAAAGAATGTCTTCCTTCTCAGTAGGTGCATATCCTTCAGATTTTAATGAAGAAACCTTTTTCTTTTGCCTCGGTGTAAGAACAGGCGTTTAGGCTTTGACTAGTAGGCAGATAGCGTTAGACAGTGTAACATCCGGTTGTAAGTTGAAAATCATGAACACAAGGACTACAGACAGAACTAAGTTTCTAGACATGATGTTTGTTTCATAAAATTCAGAAACAGGGTTGTATCTCTTTTTTTTTTTTTTTTTTTTTTTTTTTTTTTTGATAAGGTAAGATTTAAACAGGGTTGTATCTCTTAAATACCTTACATATCTATCTTAAATAAAAAGAAAAAAATAATGCAAGCAACAACCAATAATCTATCATTATATTACAATCTTTCAGTTGCACGGTAAAACCAACAAGTTCTTATACATAAAAAGGGCATACAGCCTTGCGTTAAACTTTGAAGCAACAAATAAGATGCTGAAGGTTGCTATGACTTATGAAGCTATTCTAAGAAAATCATAATGAAAAAGGGAAGATGACTACAAGATGGTTTACAGGACAGTCAGCATGGGGGTGGCAAGGAGAGGACAAAGAGGGAAGTTGACGAACGGTAAGTTCAAGATCCAAAGGGGGGAAGGTTAGATTATCCCTAAGGTTACTTAGTACTTAGGTCGTGAGTTCCGATCTTAGTAGCCTTTTTCCCATTCCGAGTAAGAACGTAGGTTTTTCCCTCAGTTTCTACTCTCCTTGCTTTAGCTAAAGAACTACCTTTAACTTTAAGTAGGACTCTAAGAGCTCTACCTTAGAATGAGACTATATTCCTGTGCAATCAGGTAATCGACTAAGTAATCCACATACATGAGAAAAGAGCATTTCAACCCTAGTGTACTTATCTACTTCATTGAAGGGAGAAGAATAACAAGGTCTGCTTCCACGGTAAGGATTGCCGTTTAGTCCAATCCAAGAGCAAACAAGGGATGGCTCATTTAGAAAGAACCTAAGCGAAGAGCATGGCAAATCAATTAAGATATAGAGAAAGCTCCAACAGTTAAATTTGATCAACCTTATTTAGGAACATCAATCAAAGACCTTGCTTACCGGATAACTTTCCTGCTTTCAACGAGAGTTTTTCATTTCCAGGGCAGTGGGCAACTTACGATGTAATTGATTCACAAACATTATGTTACAACGGATGGTGGGGAGTCATATCAGGTCAACGCTTAGCTTGTGAAACTTGGGCAGTATCTCTAAATGGAAAATGATGCAGTCTGATTGAAAACTTGGGCATTAATGGTGTTATTTGTGAGCAGCTTGCACACATCTCGATTATTACTCAGTCCACTAAAACTTAGGCAGACAGGACGAATTTCGAACTTAAGACCTCATGATTCTCCTTCGACTTCATTAACAACTACACCACACCCTTGGGTGCAACACATTGAGATCAATTTTGACCTTGATTAGCGCAATAATCAATATATAAAACAAACCTTCATTGTAAATCAATCTCTTCATTGTAAAGCTTAGAGGGTGCTCAAGTAGGACTACTCATGAATTAATCTATGTAGACTACAACACATGTGTACGTATACGTTATGATATTTTACTAAAATTAGAAAATCAATATAGTATACTCCTACAAATCAAATAACTATACGAACTTATGATGATAATTTTGGAGCTTGTATAACTGTTATACTTCGAGGTCTATTGAACCTTCTAAAGACTATTCACAACCCAAACTAATGCAAGAGAAAGAAGAATAAAGCTGAACTATTTCTCTATTTTAAGATTTTTTTTTGAGAAGGTAACATAGCATTCCTCATAGATGCCGGCGTCGCATGTTATGACAAGGGTGGAGAAGGCTTCTAACATGTTATGACATTTTAAAAGGGTCAAAAATGCCCCTAACATATTGAAAATGGTTCAAATTTGCCCTTCTTCCACCTATTGGACCATAATTGCCCTTAATGTTGATTTTGAGTTAAAAATGTCCCTCCTTCCACGTATTGGACCCCAATTTCCCTTTATGATTAAAAATGTAACTCCTTTTAACGTGATTATGAGATGACATGTAGATTTTTATTACTAGGTGGTATTGATTTATTGGTCCATGTGGATATTAGACCCAACCCATAAATAAACCGACCCATCTGAATTTATTTGTTCGGAATTGTAGGGGATGAATTTCTAAGAATCCACCATCGTTAAAAGGTGAAGAAGCTGAATTGAACCAAGATATGATACCGATTGTAGTTTGTGTTTGCAGCAGTTTTGAACAGAAAATCACAGCTTCAAATGAAGAAGACCAGGTTGTCTTTTGAATCCATTCAGTCGCAAAACATAATTCATCCATGAAACTGAGTACGGACAAATGATTTCTAACTGTTTTGGGTTAACCCGGATAGGTCAGGTTATTCACAGATGTGGCCACATGAGACTAATAAATCAGTGCCACCTATTTAATTAAAGCCCCACACATGCCATCTCATAACTCCGCTAAAACAAGGGGCATTTTAGCCCCAAAATAAACGTTAAGGGCAAATACGGTCAATAGGTGAAGGAGGGGCATTATTAACCCGAAAATTAACATTAAGGGCAGTATGATCCAATAGGTAGAAGAAGGGAAAGTTTAAACCATTTTCAATACGTTAGGCGCATTTTTGACCCATTTCCGTTTAGAGTTACAATTTACCTCACACTTCTTGTAGAGCCAAGTCTCTCAGCATTAAACTAACTACTAAAAGAATTTGTACAAGCTTCAATGACACTGACATCTCAGAAAATTATTTGTTCACTCCAGCCAAAAGGAAACTAAACTAAGAGGGTTGCACATAACTTTTTATATTGCATCCAATTATAACATTTATACAATATATCATGGCAAGACATTCTCACCATACACTCGAACAGAATCCCTCAACATATCCTCAGTAGCATAAAAACCTGGCTTTCACCTCAAAGCACACGCTTAGCTTCTATTTATTAGCATAGATGCCCGGCCTATGTAAGTTTCACGGAAAAGATTATACATATAAAATGCTTTACACAAAAGGAGTTGCAAACACCCTTCTAATATGATCTCTATAAAGGTAAGAAAATTAGGAATGCATAAACCAAAGAATTAAGAAATTGCCAAGCAAGAGATCAAGAGGACTCACAAATAGTGTTGGTACAGCTGCAACTACCAGACTTGTGAAAGCCACCGACGTCTGCATTTAACAATCATTAGCATCACCCATTGGCACCAAAACATAACAAAGAACATCTCATAAAATTTAGTTACACTTTCAAAATGCAATTTCAAAGACTATATTTAATTGGCACAACACATAGATAGACACCTTAACTTGGCCCCAACTGGCAACTAACCACTCCAACTTTGAGAATTCACATCTAAACACCTCAACTCGTCCCCAATGTGTCTCATGGACACCCGATGCTGACGTGGCACATTAATTTTGAAAGTGTATAGATGATCAGTTTGTAAAGTTGGAGTGTTCAACTGACACAGAAGACAAGTTGAGGTGCCTAGATGATCATTTTGTAAGTTGGAATGTTCAATTGACATTAGAGACCACATGATTTAAAAGTCTTCCTTTTTTTTTCTTAAACTACGTGCTTGACCAAACACCTCATATAATTTGGGATGCATCGAGTAAAATTTACTTACATTTTAAAAAGGGAAATTATGCTCTATGTCTATTTTTGAAAATATTTACGCCATGTAGCCCATATTTGTGTATAAACGCCTTTTATACACTATTATACAACATTATGTATAATGCTTTTTTCCCCCGGTATAATGCTGTATAATATTGTATGTGGCGTAAATATTTTCAAAAGCTGTATATTTTTGAAAATATCCCTTCTCGAAGAGTATTTCATTTGGAGGAAAAAAAAAAAAAAAAAGGTGCAGTCAACGTTTAAATGGCAAATATGAAGGAAAGAAAAGAATTTAATTAATTGTCATTACCGTGCAAGCGATGAAGGCTAAGAGAAAGAAAGCTCTGTCACTTAAGCTCAATTTGGGAAGGAACAACAAACTTGGTAGATTCTTAGGGCTTCCGATTTCAACCTTAAGCGATTCATTAACCTCATCAACGGTGGATGGTGATTTGGAGGAACAAATTGTAAGGGACAAGTTTGAGATTTTGTTGTTGAATCTCAACGAACAAGGAAATGAGTGAAACGTTGTCGTTTTAGGATGGGGATTGAGTGTGACGGTGGTCGGAGAATATGCAGTAATCACACTCAGCTTCATCACCTCTGTTTCAATGCTTCCCAACTAAACGGTGATTAATACTGGAGTATATTGTATTGTACTTCTATATAATTTGTTATTACATATAGCTAGGAAGGCTTAATGCATATCCAGCCTCCTAAATATGTTTGTTTTTTTATTTTGACACTTCAACTAAATATTATTTCTATTGAATTCCTAAATTCATTCTCAAATATGTCTATCAAACCATTTTATATTAGAAGCAAAATTAAATTATGGTAATGAAGTTGAAATAATATTTTAGACGTGTGATACGCTTTTCTTCAGGTCACGGATGTGTTAGTTTCTGCTGGTTCTGCTCTTTCACTGCCAACTTAATTAAGAGCTTATTCTTTTTTTCTCTCTCAATTCTAATTGCTAATTTTAGCTAAAAGATGGCATAATTAAGTTAAAATATATATTAGCATATTGCTACATTGAAGATAGAATACTATGTAAGTTAGATTGTGTTTGATAGACACACTTGAGGACGAGTTCAGGAGTTCAATAGGAACATCACCCAGTTAAAATGCCAAAATGAAAAAAAGGGACAAATTTAGGAGCTGCATATGGATTAAGCCAGCTAGGAACAAGTGATTAAGCTTTTTTCTAGTATGAAATTAGTAATATTTTTTTATATTACAAATTAAAAAAGTTGTTTATCATAAAATAAGTTATATCAGTGCAGGAAAGATTGTAAATGCAATTTTAACAAATACTAATTCCATGGTTTATTATTATTATCTATCCATATTAAAGTTTTTTCTGTATTTATCATATCATTTTTTAGTTCAAATTTATTGAAACTTTTCTTGTCTTTCTTTTCTGGATGCGAACAATGATGGGTCATTTAGTTAAGAAACAAGTTGTGTAGCGATTACTAATTAAGGGGCAATTTGCACGATTGCCTTATTTGGGGGTGGCCTTTAATTTGTACCCCTCAAATTGCTGGTCTTTAATTTTTTCCTTCACCTAAAATATCCAAGGTTCTGAGTTCGAACCCGCTCAATCAAAAATAAAAAAATTGCAAGGCTGAGTTTCGTTACAAAATTAGGCCTATAACTTTTGTAAAATTCTAGCATAGTAAAAAGATAACTTATAAGATAGACTTTTCGAGAAGCCTTGCTTTGCGATTTTTTTTTTTTGACTGAGTGAGAGTTTGAACCCAAAATTTAGGGATATTTTTGATCACTTTTTTAAGCGAAGGGTAAAAACTAAAGACCAGCAATTTGAGGGGCAAAAACTAAAAAACCAGCACCTTTGAAGGGCAATCGGCCGTGCAAAAGAAAAAAGATAATTAAGGGATTAGTAAGGATAAAATGTATGAACAGTATGAACAGTAATGCAAGAATAAATATTGCATTATTCATAATTCAAGGATTGAAATATGTTTTGTTCAGTTATTAAATAAATTGTTTAATTTCTTTTCATAAGCAAAATTATGTAATACATGAGGATTTTTTCATCATTTTAGTTAATTTAATCCAAGTATTACCGATTTTGATATTTTTATTCCACCTTCTATCTAACATAAAATACTGTAATACATAAATTCCTGCATAACATGTATAATTTCTATTTATACTGGCAAACAAAAATAACAACCAACCACTGCAATGCTAATCCTGGATTTTGTGCTGATATGAAAAAGATAACGAAACACTGCATTTCTAGTGTTGGATTCTTTAAAGCCTTGTAGATATTGAACTCTTATTATGCTAATTATGAATCTGATTACGTGATATGATGAAAGTGAAGTGCCGGTATGATTATAAATGCTAGGAATGAGTTGAAAAAAGGTTAAAATATCAAAGTATCAAAAAGATGTCAAAAATCAAAGTTGAAAATAGGGACAAGCTACAGGGCACTGCAAGGAAATATGGTTCAACCAAAACCAAGAAATATGAAATTTTATTAGATGGTGAACCTACCGTGAGGAGCTCACCTAAGCAGATCAAAGGTGATCGTGTTGTGAGCCCGCCGCAGAAAAGCGTTAGGTTGCTAAAATGCAGAGGCAATGCATTTTGAACTGATCGCGGGACCACTGCGAGGAAGGGGCCTGAGCTGACAACCACGCCCCGAGACAGAGGCGGACCCACGTGGTGAGGAGGGAGGGCACGTGCAGTCAGTAACTTCGGGAATTTTTTTGTATATAAATGTGTATATATACTGCGAAAACGTAATATATATTTAACTGTGCACTCTTTTTTTAACTATATAATAAGTGTGAGCCCATTGACGACGAAGGGTATTATGGTAATTTGGGTTGTGCAACTCTTTTCTTCCTCTATACACGTGTTCAACTCTAGACAGACCCTTTTATCTTCTTGTTTCCCACTTTGGTGCCTTATTCTCACTTTAGTGTTCCATCTTTCTTCGTTCTGCTTGCTATCTCGCTCTTTCAGGTGTGTTGTCATTCTTCTTTCTGTTTTCCTTCTGCTCAATTTTTGTTGTTTATCTTGTGATGTCTCCTTAGAACTCCTCCTTTTATCTTTTAGTATTTTTATGTGCTTCCTTCTGGTATTGTGTTTGGATTTCTCTTGCCTCTTGCTACTTTTTTGTTTACTTTGTGTTTTTCCTCTGCCTTCTCAACCATGCATGTGTTTTTATCTTGTTTTTAAAATAAAAAAAAAAAATTAGGGTCTGATTTCCTCTGACTTTCATCAAGTTGTTATCTGTGCTTGCATGTGTTAGCTACGGCTTTAAATAAATAGTAAAAATTAAGATTTCTGCTCTAATTTTATGTTGTATTTCGTACTGCAGATTTTGCTAATAATTGAGCTGAGTAAAATTTTATTGTTGTAATACTATGCTGGAATGAACGTCGTGGACTCGTGGTGAGCCGATTGCTACTTTTGAATTTTGTTTAGTTTCATTGCTAAATCTCTCTTTGAATGAAATTAGTGCTTCAATCTAAAAAGGCTTCATTCCTTGCTTTACCAATATTTTTTATTTTAATACTAGCTTTTAAACAACAATGGAGTCTAACCTTTATTGTTGAAGCTTCAGTTAGATATTTTTAGGCAAGGTAACAATCGCCTGTTCTTCTTAAGCAATATATCCACTCATTGGATTCCAAAGTCCAAATTTTCCCTAACTTTGTTTTTAGTCAGAAAGATTGTGCCTCTTTCTATTCCATATCTACTAAGTTGAATAACTGAAAAAAGAATTTACAATTTCTTGAGGGTGAGAATAGTTTTGGACAGGGGTGTACCAAAGAAAGCTCATCCTAGGTGTTCAATATTTATGAAGAAAGATGAGGGAACAGGTATAAAAGAGGGTCAGTTCTTCGGGGTTTCACGAAGAACTTGGTAGAGGCATGTATCTATCCATGTTTAGTAGAGGTATTCACATATTTTATATATCATTAAGACATGGCCCCTTCAATTTGACTATCCTAAGATTCATTTGGACATAGATCTAATGAGAATATACTAAGTTTCTGCAATTGCATGTTTATCTCATCATATTCCCTCCTTAAGATTGCAGCATGAGTTAATTGTGTGCAAATGTCTGTTTCAATTTTCCAAGTAAATATTTGTATTTGCTTATCGCTATTTTAGATGTAGCAATTTTTGTTTTTATTTTTTTTTTCCATGTTCTATGTTGTGTGAAATTTCTTTACCCTGAATGAGGTAAGGCGTTTAGAAAATACTGAAGGCTGCTTTTCCAGCTTTCACGGTTGAAAGTGTTGTCAGACTGGTGGAGGTTTTCTGTCAGAACTTAATTAGTGACGATTTGCTTATTTCTAATGTCTATTGCATGTAGCCCCTCGCCTTCAGCAGAAAATTGCAAGCTTTGAAGAGATATGGGTTCCTTCGTTGCATAATTTGGAACATAGGTACTCTGGAATTAAGCTCTGTCCTTACTCGAGTTATGCATTTTTTTTCTTCTTCTTTCACTCTAGGAGCAAATCGCTTTCAACTGAAGTCTAATTTAACAGCAAAATTTAATAAATTAATGTAAAATTCATGTGATAAGTTCTTAAAAGTTAAGGGAAAACGAACTCACCTTGAAGCGTCTCAACATTTTATAAACATAAATGTGAAACTTTAAACCAGCATATGCTAAAAATGGTAAGGAAAACAAAGAAAGACATGGTGTGCTCTGCTTTATGTACTCAGAAAGCTCCCTGGGCAATTTTCACTTAATCTTTTTTTTTTTTTTTAAAACGAGACTAAACTTTTAGATGACATGTCATTAGACACAAGATTGAAATAAATAAATAGAGTTAGGTACAACTAGCTCTCAGATGGAGGGAAGAGTAGAGGTGAAAACTTCAGTCTATGTGAACTCTATTGGCATAGCTATAGCTCTAAGTACGCAACAAAAACATCAGGGAATAGAGAAGTTCTCACTGCTTTTGAATTTAAATATGAATCCGCCCTTTTTTTAAAGGCGCACAATCTCACATGGGATGGGGAGGTCACTTGAGTACTCATCTAAGAAAGACAAAATAAATATGATGGATCTTGAAGCAGGGAAGCCCTAACTTTGAGTTTTATCTTTATTCCCTCAAAATCAGAAACAATGGTGCCCATTAACTCTTCTAGCTTGTGATGACCAGTATTTTATGTGCACGGCCGAACGTAGACTATAAGGTATGGGTTCATGTGAACCCCATAGGCTTTGTTCATACTCTATACTTGTATTAAGTAATTTATAAAATATTTATAAATATTTGACTATGAATCAATTCTTGTTCGTATCTATTAGTTTGAGGTCGGTATAGGAACCCATAAAGTTCAAATTTTGGATCCGCTAATGTCTTCCTACAGTAATACATGGAAGTTTGCTTTTCAGTTTCCCTTAATCTAATTGTTGTAAGGCACAAATTCACTTTCCTCTCCTAGAGTGAAGCTCTTTCTATATTTTTCAGTGTGCAAATTTTCTATATTTGCTTTTGCATTTGATGTATGGGGTAAGAAAATACTAAGTAATTAAGCTTTGACAAGGCATCTCATGCTCCATTAAGAGCGATGCTCATAACTGCTTTAGTCTTTTGGATATACTGGTTGCTACTTATGAAGATATACGTTCTTAGTTTCTTTAGGGAGTTAATGTTAGTACGGTTGTGTCGTTGCATGGTTCAGTACTTGGCCTTGCCGGGTGATTTCTGTACTTCTTCTAAGAATCAATATGAGTTGTATCGTTTTCACTGGGTGATTATGAGCCAACATAGAAGAGAGTTGACTTGGAAGAAATTGTAGTGTATATCATATGTTACTTAATTTGGATTTCTACATTTTGTACTTCTAAATTTTCTGTATGCTTTGACTTAATCAACCAAAAATGTGTTTATGCAAATGCAATCTTACCTATTGATTTTTATTGATATCTCAGTGACTGAAAAATGCTTGGCAATGCACTATCAATATGTCCAGTGTTGAGTATATCAAACTACTGCACCATTAGCTACAGTTATACAGTTAACAGGTAAGTTGACACTGCATTGAATTTTGCTCGTGTCTTTCATTTTTTTCCTCCAATTATTTTGAGAGTAGGCATGGAACTGTTTCTTTGTGCATTATGTTGTTATACAAAGCTTCACATGGATTGAATGTTTGTACGTTTCACTGTTATGTTATAACATCTATTATTTGTGTATAGAATTTAGTAGTCAGGGAAGAGACCTTTTTCTTTGTACAATTGTTTGCTTGGTAACTTGATTCTGTTTTAACCTTCAAATGTTGTAATTGGTTATAATTTGTGCACATAACAATATGTTTGTGTGTTTAAAATTTATTCTTCTTCTGCTGAAAGGAATATATTTCTAATTAGAATTTTGAAGATGAACCTTTCTCGATCGTTCTTCAATAAATTTCTAGGAAATTGGCTGAAGAGAGTAAAATATGTCTATGCTTAGGTATTATTCTATTGGATGAGAAGAAAACCAATAAGAAGCAAAAATGAAAGTTGTTGCTTGCTGATCAATTAAGACTTTTCATAGAATTCAATGGGAATTACTTTGCAAGTAGTTCATCATCAAAAGTTGCAGTTGAAGCTGGTTGACTTAAAAATTGTTGCAAAATTTGATCTAACAGCAAGTTATTCTTGACTGACACATGTTATTGGTGCTAAATACCTTTGGTAATTGAGTAGCTGTGTTTGTTGGTAATGAAGCCAAAGTGGAAAGGGTAAAAACAAAAAAAAAAAAAAAAAAAAAAAGAGCAGGGGGTAGTGTCATACTAGACTATAGCTTCAGTTAAGGCACGCTATAGTTTTCGGTGTGAACCATATATAGAAAGTTGCCTGCTTTGGCATGTCATTTGAGATTTGTTCATTTTCCACATAGTCCATGTGTTCAAGAAAGAGTTAAAGAAGTGTGTATATCTCCAAGGACTCTAATGTCTTTTACTTTGATGTAAAAAAAGGTCTGATTAACACAAACAAGTGGCACATATGACCGTGCCATGCACGGGCTATCTAGTCACAATATACTGATTAACACAAACAAGTGGCGCATATGACCGTGCCATGCACGGGCTGTCTAGTCACAATATAAGTGTATTTGGTGCACTATCTAAAGCCGTGGCTTTCCACAGCTTTGACCCAGGATCGAGGCCCTATTAGTTCTTTTTGGCACTGTATAATGTGCCTTTAATGACCCAACAAAATGATAAGCACCAAAAGATGTTCCTGGGAATCGATCCTGCAACCATTCGTAGAATATGCACAACATTAAACACTGAGCTATAGCTCTAAGTTGTTTAAAAAATATTAACATCTAAGTATTAATATTATATTACGACCCATATTTCTGGCCTAACACAACTATTATCTCCTCATTGGCAGTTTAGCTAGCACCTATGTTAAGATCCCGCGATGGTCTCGCACTACTAGAAGGGCATAACTCACGGGCCTCGCAGTGAAAGCACGTTGGAAGGATCCAATTTTCATATACGCGGGCAGTTATGGAGAGAGAGAAATTGGAAGATTTGAGAAAGTTCTTGAGAGCTTTGAAGAGGATTATGGCCAACTGTTAATGCACCATTAAGTGAAGTCGTTCCTCGGTAATATATTAATGTTTTTATTGATGATATGTACTTCAAGAATAATGAGGAACATAATAACCATGTGATAACAACATTGCAATATCCTTTTACTGATTCACAGGACTTTCTTGAGGAAACATATAAGGCTACCACCTTGCTAGAGGTGAAGGATCATCAATTTGTCAGATTAGTGGCCTATTAGTTGAAAGATGTAAATGACCTTTGGTTCAAGTGCGTGGGGAAGAACAGGACATAGGACACACCTTCAATGACTTGGGAAAAATTCACCAAAATATTTATTAAGATGGTTATTGCCGGGAGTGAATGTCGCCCTTCGGTACTGTTTGAGATTCTGAAGCAAGATGCCTTGTATGTCTCGGAGTACATTATCAAGTTTGAGCCCCAAGGTAATTTTATTTCAAACATTAAGACGAGGAAGATGATGCATACATCGAGGTACCAAGCGTCTAGTCTGCACTAGTTGTTAGTGAGCTTCCTGTCACCTCCAAAAAGTCCGCTTCAATTGTTCTTCCTTTGATTTTTTTCAAGAATCTATGGATTGGAATGATAATCTAATGTTAATCCTTTTTATTTTAATATAGTTTAATCATAGGATGCTTAAAAACTCACCTTGCAATATTTGGAGAAGCCCTAGGTTGTTTTCTCCTAAAAAAGTGGCCCAAAAAATAAGTGAGTTTGAAAATTTCAAGAAAATCCGGTTCTTATACAATATCTGCCCAGTTGGGGATATGCGGTCGTATTCTGAGTTTGCAGCTGCATTCTGGTCGCATACGCAAACCAGTAACATTTGAAAACTGACCTGAATTGCGAAGTGGGTTTGGGGGGTCGCATTCTGAGTTTGTGGCTGCATTCTGGCGTTGTCCCAAACATGTTTCAGTAAAACGGCATAACTCTTTGCTCGCAACTTCGTTTGAGCTCCACCTTATATCGTTAGAAAGATATTTCAAAGGCTACAACTTTCATGTTTTAAATTTTCTCAAATTCTTTACGTAACTTCACGTAAATAGGCTGGAAGTCAGGCCTACCGAAAACTTAGTCGATTCTATCGAATCTTACGCACCCCACTATTCGTGTTGATCGTAAAACAACTATTTTCAACCAAAATCATCTCGATAGGACTTCATATGTCTAAAATGTCACATTAACACTCATTTAACACACACACCTAATCCGAATTTACGGAGTGTTACACTTCCAAATGTCTTGACTGACGAGCTTCCAAGTATTCCGTCGTGCTTAGCACAGTGCTAAGTCTAATCTTCAGAGATTTGCAAACACATGTAGGGAAACATCAATTTACGCTGAGATGATGCATGGTGGGCCGAACCTAAGCCTGTCAATCAGTTTTGGTTAACCGGTTCAAACCGGTAACCAGATCGATAAAACCAGTTTACCGGTTCCGATTAACCGTTTAATACTATCCGGTCCGGTTTCGATATTTTTGGGACCGGAACCGGACCGGTTAATCCGGTTAAACCGGTCAATTTTTTTTTTTTTTTAAATGTAGCCGTTGGGACATTGGACTGGACCGTTGGCCAACGGTCCATTTGCAAAAATGGTCGTTGCCAAACGGTTTCAAACTCCCCTTTTGGCCCTCCCAACCCCCCCAAACTTTTTTTTTAACACTTTAACCCATCCCCCACCCCTATATAAACCCCTCTCCATTTTCATTTTAATCCACACCAATTCACTCTTCTCTTTCTCTCAATCTCTCAATTATAGTTACTTTGCAACAATTAGTCACTTTAAATTTCTCTCAATTAAATATTATAAAGTCTTATTCTAGTTTCAATTATTAATTTTGCAATTATAATATTGTTGGTGGAGTTGGTGATTTTGCAACAATCCGAAGTAGCTTTGGTGGATTTGCAATTCTAGTCGCCTTCACTTTGTTGGAAATTAGTCCGGCAATTTGGTACCTTCGTTCCAACTCTATCTTTATTTTTCGCTATTTAATTTACGCAATTTAATTCTAGCAATTTAATTTGTTGCAATTTATTTTCTTGTGATTTATTTGAGTGTGATTTAAATTAATTCTATTTAATAATGGCGAAGAGATTTAGACGTGGTGCCGGTAGTAGTGGTATTGTTAGGGGTGGGTTTAATGAGGAAACATTTGTGAACGAAACACCTAATTTAGGTATTGATGTTGGTGGAAATAATCCACTTTTAGATCATGAGGCAATGCAACAACATTATACCGACACTTTTAATGAAATTGATGATGAAACACAAGCCCCCGAAAATTCCATAGGAGATACAGGTCCTGCACAATCACATACACAAGACAAACCGCCTAGAACTCGTAAGCCAACCGCTAAAATTTGGGGATTTATGACTAAGAATAAGGACAGACAAACAGCTACATGCAATATATGTAAACAAGAATTTGTTTTTAAGCAACAAACTAGTAAGGATGGTGGAATGGGTACATTAACGAATCATATGAAAAATAGACATAAGGATGTTTGGGGAGAGCAAACGGGTTCAAATCTGGGGGGTGTTCAAATGACGATAGACCCACAAACCTGTAAAAAAATTAAGTATGACAAGAAAAAAGAGCGTGTAGAAATAGCTAAAATGGTAGCTTATGATTTTTTACCATTTTCCTTTCCTTCGGGTTTGGGATTTGTTACTTATATTCAATGTTGTTATAATCTGTTATTTGAGGGTATTCCTAGAAGTACTTGTAGAGCGGATGTTATAGATTTGTATAAAAAATATAGATTTTATTTGCGCCATGTATTTAATTCTTTAAATTGTAATGTTTCTCTTACCGCCGATTTGGGTCTTAGTCTTAACAAGTTAGATTTTTTTTTGCTATTACATGCCATTGGGTTGATGATAATTGGGTGATGCAAAAAAGAATTATAGCTTTTTTATATGATGAAGGGAAAGGTCGTCACGATGGAAAAATTTTAGCGGATTCAATGTCTACTATTATGAGATTTTTTAACATTTATAGAAAAACACTTTGTATTACTTTAGATAATGCTTCTAATAATACAAAGGAGGTTGGTCTTTTAAAAAGGGAATTAAACCCTCCGCTAAAAAATATTTTTCATGTGAGATGTAGTTGTCACATTTTAAACTTGATTGTTAAAGATGGTCTTGAGTGTTTTGAAGATTCTATTCAAAAAGTTAGAAATGCGGTTGCGTTTCTTTTTTGTAATGCTAATAGGGCAAAACTGAGAGATTTTAAGAATTCTTGTGTGGAAAATGGCCTTAGACCTAAGAAAATTCAAGTAGAAGTTGAGATTAGGTGGAACTATACTTACGTTACAACAAGCATATGAGCATAGGATTCCCATACAACAAGTTCGCAATCATTTTAATACGAATAATGATGATTGGTTAAATATTAGCGATTGGGAAGATGTTAAGGAATGTGTTGAACTCTTACAAATTTTTTATAATGCAACTCTTGCTTTTTCTAGACAATTCTATCCACGGTAACCAGAATTTTACCCTACTTAGCGAAAATAGCTAGAGTTTTACAAGAGTATAAATATAAATCCGGTTATCAAGCGACTATTTTTAATATGACAATAAAATTTAAGAAGTATTTTTTTCCCATCCCAACTTTATTTATATTGGGTTCTATTTTAAATCCTTGTTTAAAAATGTCTTATACTAGAGCATTGGTTAATCAAATTTATACTTTTTTAGAAGTTGAAGAGGAAGTTGAACCATCTTTAGCTGAAGCCGAGCTCGCTATTGATGCCGAGTTTTGAAAAGTTTTTAGTCATTATTATAATTTGGAAGAAAATGCTACACTCGTTGCTCTACGCCCTACTACTTCTCAAAGTAGCAAAAAGGGCTTGTCGGGTTTGTCGCATTTAAAAGTTTTACATTCACATCCAACTCCTTCTTATAATGCAAACTTTGATGAATATCACCTTTATTTGATGTAGCAAAATGTAGATATCCACCAACTAGATGATTTGGACGTCTTAGCATAGTGGAAGAAATACAAGGTGAGTCATCTGGTACTTTCAAAAATGGCTCGAGATATCCTTACGGTTCAAATATCAACCGTGGCTTCGGAGAGTGTATTTATCCCGGGAAGACAACAAATTGGATACCATAGACACTCATTATCCGGATTTAGCTTGCAAGTACTAGTGTGCATTCGCGATTGGATTAGATTGGAGCGACGCAACCAAAACTTAAAAGCGGTGGAAGGCGAAGAGGAAGAGATTGAAGATTTGATAGCAAGTGGAGCGAACCAAATGAAAGACTTTGAAGATATCTCCATGACCGAATATGATATGGCGGATATTAACCAAATGATTGATAATTGGTGATTTTATTATTCTACTATTTCTTTGCAACTCATGTATTATTTGCAAGTTAAAAAAAACTACAACTTGTAAATAAATGTTATCCATGAATGAATAAAATATATGGCTCATTGAGCTTTCTTCTATTTACTTGTGTTCATATTTTTACTTATATATATATATATATATATATATATATATATATATATTTTTTTTTTTTTTTTTTTAATTAAAGGCCACTAGGTTTTGTGCCACCTAGTGGCTATTTTATTAATAAAGTAAAGGTTCAACAAAAACAAATGGTCTTTGAAAACGTGAAAAACAACAGAAAGCAAATAGACTTAAGCTAAGTGAAAAGGGAAAGTGCAGCCATTGAAGTCAATCTGAGCGGCCCGTTGCTGCTGGTTCCTTGACGTTGCTGGTGATGATTTGGCCTTCGTCCCTCCACAAAATTCCATCTTTGAAGCTCCTTGAACACAGGTTTGTTGCTTGATCTCCCTACTGATTTCTCCCATTTGTACTTCGGTATTTGTGTCGATTTGGGTTGAAATTGCTCCGAATCTGATCTAATATGGTGTGTTGTTTGTTGATGTGTCTTCATTGTTTCCAATTTTGTGGTGAGTTCGGACTTTCTTACTTTCTCCGCAACTTCGATTTTTATTTGAAATTGCTTAGAAATCTGCTCCGATGTTATGTGTTGTTTGTTGATGCGCCTTCATTGTTTCTAATCTTGTGGTGAATTCATGATCTCTGACTTTCTCCATGACTCTCCGTGGTTTGTGTTTGCGTGTCTGGTATACATTTCTAGACGCCTCTTTGATCTGCTCCTGCTTGTGAACAATTGGGGTTTCTGAGTTGCAATTGTCATTGTGTGTCGTTGCTCTGTGGTATTGTTGTCTGTATTTTTCTCTGCACATTTCTTCAGCCTTATCATGGTGTATTTTCTATTTCTTTAGTAAATACACCATGACTAGAGTACCTGTACCTGCACATGAAACAACTATGTTAGTGAGAAAAGGGATCTCCATTCTCTTCTTCCAAGGAATTTGAGAATTTTGGTCCCTAATTTGTTTGATTCCCTTTCTTCCTATCTCTGCCCATTGGATCCTTTCATCTCCCCTGCACTCCATCATCTTCGACAATTCCTCACCCTTAGGTAGGGTATATTACTCTTGTCATTGTTTATGAGCTTTCTTCCCCATGTCTCCATTTCCCGAAAGTCGTTAGCGCATATTCACCTCGTCGCAGCTAGATTTGCAAGGAAATCTGCAAGTTTATTGTCACGACCCACCTCCGTAGGCCGCGACACGTGCCCTAGTTGGGCACTCATACGTACCTTAACCTAAATTAGCAAAATATTACAAATAAGCAGAAATAATAACCCAACGAGTCCAAATGGCATGACGCACGAAGGCCGATAGGGCCGTCACAAAACATAGATAAGCCATAATCGTACGCAACACTCACGAGCATATACGTAACCCACACCACATGTCTACGCACCTCTACGTAACTGCAGCAAGTAACATAACATAATCATATGACGGGACAGGGCCCCGTCGTACCCAGAATAAATATGTGCAAACGTAGCAGAAAGTTTTATACCAAAACACTGGCTCCGGACAAAGGAGCACTTCAACAGCTGAGCAGATAACCTAAGCAACGGATCCACAAATCGCCGTCCGTACCGCGCGGCACGAAACGCACGCCCCCCGAAGAAAGCGGGGTCGATTTTAAAAATGTACCGAATATGTAAAGCGTAAAACCGTAATAAATAAAATAAAATCGAACGAATGTACGGAGGAAGCATAAGGTACATAGGGAATCAAAATGCATACCGTAAAAATCATAAGTAATGCATACGCAGAAAACATATGCAAAGCCGGCCCCGCTACGGGACTCGGTGAACAACGCAGGCGCTCCCTTCGGTCCCGCGCCAAAGACAAAGATACTTCGTAGTGGGGAATATCTCCGAACAAATCATAACATACCAAGTGGCCACATCGTAACATAATCGGCAGATATCGAATAAGCGTACATGGCACATCATACACCACAACCTACGTACGTATATACCGCCCCTCACACCGGGCGCGGCGAATAATGCAGGAATACGCTTGAGAACATATCCCGGCCCGGCTCAGTGTGGGAAACATTGAGGCATCCACGAGTGGAGTAGTGAGAAACTAATGCAATAAAAATAACATACATATGTCCAGAGACTCGATGAGGCAGATCAAATGACAAATCAGATCAACGAAATCGGACGGAGTCATAGTACGTACCTTTCGGACATCACAAAGGATTATGACTGAAATAACGTTCGAAGTCAAAGTACATATCAAAACGATTCATAGGACTTAATGAAATATTTAAAATGATTTTTGTTTAGTAACTAAAACATTCCATAAAGGTCGCTTGAAAACAAATCGTAAATACGAAAGAGTAAAATCGAAATAGGGGCCCACCTCGGTCAATTGAGGTGGCGGACGTAAATTACATATGTTAGACTTCATAATATCACTTATGAGGGTTTTAAGGTAATCGGGTTTTGTTTACAAAAGTTGGGAAGATTTAGGTTACTTCCTAGTCATTTACAACCTAATTAATTCAATTTATGCAAAAAAAGGGCAAATTTTTGAGAGCGGATTCCGAAGAGTCGAATTGTCCCCGAGGTCCAAATTCAAACCTAGTACATCTAGGACGTGCCAAAGAAAGAATAGGGTTAGCTTTACATACCTTTCCGGCTCTTCACGATTGCCAAAAATCAAATCCCGTTTCGTCGAAAATCCGCAAACGGTCGTCTTTACCAGCTTACTATTCATGCAAGTTGACATTTCAATCTTTGGTTTCTATTTGGCTACCGAAATTTCGGCAAAGACTTCCCCTATAAACGTGACACCCCGAGAATTAAACTCGGCTCAAAATATCCAACAACAATCCAACAACACCATCAATAACCATAACAAAACACAATACGATTCAACTAGTCTACTTTCCAACACAATACGATAACTTCCATTCCGACTTCACATATCCAAATCAATACCATTATATTCACATTCATTACTAACTAGAATCGTTACAATACCATTTTTATCACATATACACAAATTACACAAAATACACAACTTTCCACCAAAATCATAGTTCGTCCAAAACTTCCATTCTTCGACAAACATATTCATAACATATTTCCATCTTCCAAATCCATTAACAATCATCATAATCCACACCTTAACAACTCAATTATCATAAGAACGTAAAATCATAAAAATACGACATAAGTTCCTACATTCCACTTCAATGCAAACTTACATCATTTTGCTTCCATTTACATTGTAAGATCACAATAAACATATTTAGCATATTAAACAAAGTATATTCCTCATTAGTTCATCTCCCTAAAACTCACGGCCAACATGCCTTTTTCCACTCTAGCCCATTTTCGTTCAACTTTCACTTCCAAAGCAAATTCTACATTGACCACAATCAAAATACAACATAAAGTTCAATTCATTCCAACTACACCATAATTCATGCATTCGGCCACATACATATCTACACCTTTGCCATGCAAACTTCCATATTTCTATCTATTCTACTCATTTCCATATTCCACAACACAAACAAACCTTCAAAACATAATTAGAAGTAATGAATTCTTACCTTTTTCTTCAATCTTCTTTACTTGAACAAGTTGTCCATTTGAAGAAACAAGCCTTCTTTCTTCCAAACCAATCACACCAAGTTGTTAAGGGACCTTGAATTGGTAGAAATATAGCAAGAAACTAATTTTTGGACAAAGATTTCCAAGGGTGGAATTTCCATGGTCATGGCCGAATGCCATGACCTCTCCACTCTTCATCTTCTTTTTTTTTTTCTTTCTCTAACTTTCTTGAAATTTCTTGAAGCTTGCCTCCCTTTTATTCTTAGCTTGTCATGTGACCATGTCACATGACTTACTTAAATTTTTGTCCCTCTTTCTTTGCTATGGCCGGCCACCCTCTTGGGTTGGGCTTGGCTCCATAATTTTTTTTTCCAAGCCCAATTTCCTTAGCCCACCTTTTGGTGATTCTTGAAACCATTTTCCGACATTCCAATTTTGCCCTTAGTCTTTTCCGATATTTCCACATCTACATTTTCCATAGCCAACTTATGAACCAAACAAAGTCAATACATTACAATGTCCTTAACCTTCCTTAATATTTCCGCGTCAATGTTTCCTTGAACATCACATGCACGCTATGTAGAATCCAATGGAAACCTTAATTCCTACCATTCCAACCTGTTTCCAATTTTTCCGAATACGCATGAAATGCGAGATATAACATTTATTCCCCTCTCTGAATATATGATTAACCACCACAGTTCTTTCACCCATGATCCTCCAAATTTCCTCCATTACATTGATGATTTGCCAAGGAACTTGCCACTTCCTTTCCATGACATTCTTCATGATCATAGAATCAGTTTCTACTATCATTTGCTGAATATTCATCCTCTCCATGTACTTTAGTGCCTGCATTATAGCTTATGCTTCCGCCTGGGTATTTGTGTAGTTGCCATCCCTCATCTCATGAGACTGAGCAAACACCAAATCTCCACTTGTATTTCTGAGACAAAAACCCCAAGAACTTCTACCTGGATTTCCTCTAGAAGCCCCATCAGTATTGCATTTTATCCAACCTGTATCTGGTGGCCTCCAACATACTTGGTATATCTTCACTTTAGGGGAATAAGACTGCAAAGACTTCAATAACTCTTGCCAGCTATAAGGAGCATACTTAAAATTACTTTTTCTTGTCTTCATAAATAAAATTACAGTATGCATGATCTTGTACTTCAACTTGTTAACAGAGACCTTCCCTCCATGTTGTATAGTGTTTCTCCTTTTCCAAAGCTCTCTCACTATGACTACTGGTATAATCTGATAAATCATCTTAGTGTGCTGGTTTTCTGCTAACTCCCACCATGCTGTTATGACTTGTGTAAGCTGTATTCCTGAAATACTGATACCAACAGGTCCACAAAAGTATTTCCAAGTAATCTGAGTTACATTAGAATTTAGAAACACATGAGCTATGGTTTCCTCCTGTGGAACTAGATAGCATCTACACTTAGAAGCAAATTGAAAGCCCCATTTCTTTAAAGTATCATCCAATGGCAACTTTCTTTGCCATAGTCTCCATGTGAAAAAACTAATTTTTATAGGAAGACCCTTCACCCACATGTATTCATAGACTTTGCTAGTTTCTTTTCTTTGTCTCATTACCTGGAAAGCAGAACTAACTGAGAAAGTACCCTTAGAATCTAGCTTCCAATATGGTATGTCCAAGGTATCCCCTCCTGTAGGTGGTTTAACCTTTTGAATGATGTGATTAGCCATCTCCACAGGTAACAACTCCCTTATCTGCCCCTCCTTCCATCTTCCATCCTCCTGTACTTCTTTGACCTACACTACTGTATAGTCACATTGAAAATTTGGTGGGACCATCTGATATAAAGCTCCTATACCAGTCCAGTTATCTAACCAAAAATGACAATTCCCTTGCTTTAGTTGCCACCAAATTTCATGGTCTATAACATCTCTACACTATAGCATCTTCTTCCAAACATAAGTTCCCCCTTTCCACTGTGTTAAAATAGCATTATGCTTTTTTAAGTACTTGTTGCTCATGTAAGTCCTCCATAGAGACTGTTTCATTCTGAAGTTCCACCATAATTTAACAAATAGGGCCTTGGACATATCTTGCAAGCATCTGAAGCCCATTCCACCCTCCTCCTTGGGATGACAAAGAGTAGTCCAAGATGTCCAGTGTTTGCTAGAGTTTCCAACATTATTACTCCAGAAAATTTTGGCAAATAATCCCTGAATCTGAGCTAGAACTCCCGAAGGTGGGTCACAAGCTGAAAGTAAATGAATTGGCATACTCTGTAAAACATGGTTAATAAGTGTAGTTCTTCCACCCATTGAAAGTAATTTGCCGTCCATAAACTTAGCCTCGTTTTGTATCTTATTAGTGATCTCCTTGAAATGTGCTATTCTTCTTCTTTCATAGTAGATTGGCACCCCTAAATATGTAAAAGGAAAGTCCTTCCTAGGGATGTTTGTCTCTTCCACCACACTATTAGCCACTGTCTGAGATACTGATTGGTGCAAGTATACAACACTCTTCTCCTTATTAATCTTCTGTCCACTAACCTTCTCATATTTTGCCAAAGTCTCCATCACAAGCTTCAAAGTTTGTGGTTGAGCAGAAGTAAAAATGATAGTATCATCTGCATATGCCAAATGATTAATATAGGGCTCCACTTTGGCATACCATATCCAACATAGCCTTCCTTGTAGTGTAAGTGATTTAAGGCTCTGGTCATACATTCTGAAGCAATGATAAATAAAGTAGGTGATAGAGGATCACCTTGCTTTACTCCTCTAGATGATTTAAAGAAACCCTGTGCTTGCCCATTTATCGAATAGAATACCGCTTGTTTGAGATGATTCGTAAACCATATCTATAAGCATCTCCCCAAAACCCATTTTCCTGAGTACTTTTGTTAAAAATAGCGAAGAAACCCGGTCATAAGCCTTTGCCATATCCAATTTTATAACTGTGTTGGCAGGCTTACCCCTTATTCTTATCTCATGTACAATTTTTTGAACTAGAAGGATATTTTCCACAATACTTCTACCTTTCACAAAACCTGTTTGCTGAGGGAATATCAATTGAGGAAGCAGCTTTACAAGTCTTTCATGTATGATTCTGGAAAATACTTTACTAATGAAATTGCTCAAACTGATTGGCCTTAGGTCTGAACAAGTAATCACCTCTTTCCTCTTAGGTAATAACACCAGCATTAGTGCACGTAATATACCTTGGGAGTTCATGTCCACAAAAGAAAGAGTGTACCATAGTGATGATATCCTTAGCAATGATGTCCCATGCTGCTTGAAAGAACTTCCCCGTGTATCCATCAGGCCCACCTGCACTATTAGCATTTAATCCAAACACAACCTCCTTAATTTCTTCCTCTTCTGGGAATTCATGAATCACTCTGTTCTGCTCCCCTGAAATCAGCTTTGGAATATGTTCTAGCAACTCAAAATCAGTTGCTTTAGGTTCTGCAGTGAACTGTTGCTGGAAAAAATTAATAGCTTCCATTGCAATGTCTTCTTCACTTTCAAGCCAAACTCCATTTTGATTTTGAATTTTATTCAACTGCACCTTCTTCCTTTTGCCTTGTACATGGGCATGAAAAAACTTAGTGTTTCTATCTCCATCCTTGAACCATTGCATCCCAGATTTCTGTTTCCAAAATTGCTCTTCTACAGCATAGAATGTAATCAGCTCAGCTTGAACCTTTTGTAATCTTGCTCTATTTTCTCCTGTAGGGTTTTCTTCAAATTCTTGTTCATGAATTTTGACCACCTCTTCCAAAGTATCTATCTGTCTGAATATGTCTCCAAAAGCATCTCTACTCCATTTAGACAATACTTTACTCAGCTTCTTCAGTTTACTATGAAAGATGAAAAAAGGGTCAGATCCATGATAACCTGTCCAGTTATCTTTCACCACATCCTTGAAGGTAGGGTGCTCAATTCAAAAATTAAGAAATCTGAATGATTTCTTAATTACCCTACTATCTACTTTGCAAGTAAGCAACATAGGTGAATGATCTGATCCTTGCTTAATAAGATGCTCCACTTCAATGTTGGGATAGAGATCCTAAAATATTATAATATTTTTACTTATATTAAGTTAGGAATATACCTAAAATATACTAAGAATATACTTATAATAGACATCTACTTAAATGAAAAACTAGAAAGTTATATACTTGAAAAATAACTAAAATATACTAAGAATATACTTATAATATAAATATACTTAATTTATAAAATAGGAATTTATAAACTTAGAAAAAACTTAAGCTATAAATAACTTAAGCTATAAATAACTTAAACATATATAAGTATATATAGTATACATATAACTTAAACATATATATATATAAAAGTTATATAACCTAAGTATATTAATAAATATAAGTATATTCTTAGTATATTTTAGGTATATGTAGTATAACTTAAGCATATAACTTAATGTATATATATATATATATCGTATATCTTGTTAGTCGTAAGAATATATAAACTTTACTTATAAACTTATATATATATATATATATATATATATATATATATATATATATATATATATATATGTAAATATACCTACAATATACTAATAAATAGTATAATATATATATATACTATACAAAAAATAAAAAATGAGGTTTTTGACTGTTTTGGACCGGACCGGTCCGGTTTTTAGTTTGAAACTTAGTTTGAAACCAGTAAACCGGAACCGGTGGCCGGTTCCGATTTTTAGACCGGAAACCGGCCAGTTTACTAACCGGTTACCGGTCCGGTCCGGTTCAAATCGGATAACAGGCTTAGCCGAACCACTGCAATTCTATCCATTTTGTGCTTTTGTCAGTCAACATCGTGTAGCTCTGTTATTTATTCCCCGATTTGTTCCCGATCATTTTTCTTCAATTTTTACTCAGGCTTCAAAATCGTACGTGCTCCTTTTTAACTCCCTATCAATTCATGTGCTATCATGTCCTCCTATGCCTTTGACTTCTAGTTAGACTTCAAAGTCCTTTCACCCTTTTTAGTGTCAAATTGTCTCCTTTCAAAATAAAGTCTCTTACACAGTGAAATGTGAATATTAAGTATCAAGTGAACAAAAGCAATCTAAACATAATAAAGTGATTAAAATGTGAGGCAAAAAGTAGCTAAAAGTATGTAATTCTAGCCACCGATTATCTTTTGTGCCATATTTCTACTGCATCTTCTTTGGCTAAAAAACAATATGCTACTCCTAAAATAGATATAATGATAAACTTTGCCTAAGAAATTCTTGATCAAATAATGTTTATCTTCAAATAAATATTTTGTAGCCCTTTTTATCAACTGACCAACACTTTTTGTTCTGTTGATAAATTTATCTTGGCGGTTTCTGTGTTGAGTATGGTGAAACACCCACAGGTCCCTCAAGATAAAAAAATGCTATAATACTAAATATAGGTTTTCCAGAAAATGAAGAATAAAATAATCTATTAACTTGCTACAAACAAGTTGAACATGAGTTTGATAAAATTTTGAGAAACAAAAGAAAAGATAATCATGAAAGATAATTGCATTTTTCATTATAAATTTCAAACTAATTTATAGCATTTTCAGTCTTAACTAAAATTTAATTGGACTGCAGTCCTTATGCATTTGATGAAAGTTTGAAATTAGGAAGAAATCATCTCTAGATTAAAGCGGTCATCAGCCAAAATAAGCTTTTGCTCGAGTGACCAAGTATTATGCTTTCTTCCTATCAGCATGCCTGAAGGAGTAAAGAGTGTTGACTTTGACCCTTAACATAAAAAGTTCTCAAAATGGTTGACAGTTAGTCTAATATAACTTAATTACGAAGAATTCTTTAAATGTTAAAAAATAGAAGATTCATATATTGATTCTTAACAATTAATGGCGGAGATGATATAAATTAATTGATCGTATATTAATAATTGGACACGCAATAAGGTGAAACAAATACTTCAACCATCTCATTTTGTTTGATGAAATTTGACTAAAACAGAGTTAAAGTGTTAATTTGACGCATACGTTATATTAGTTATGTAGAAGAAAATATTTAAAGAAGACTCAATTAGTGAATTTGACCATGAAATAATTATATCATAGTTCAAATTGATAGTTCAAACATATTTGTTAAAAATTGCAAGCAGACTAAGTTAAATATTTTAAATGTTCTGTATTACAATAATAGGTAATGATATAATTAATTCCGACATTAGTTATTAGTCTATCGAAACTTTTCTAAACAAGGTTGAAGTGGTTAAAATATTCCTAAACTTGGCACAGATTTTTACTTTAGTCAAAATTATGGCTAGTCTTAAAAATACCCGTAAGCTTGGCTAAGTGGATTTAAATACACCCCGAACTGCCACAATGCACAACAAGTGTACTCAAATTCTTCCATGCGCGTGAGACCTGCCACATCAGCTTCCAAACGGGAAAAAACCCATTTTTACAATTTCCCTTTATTTTTTTCCTTTTGCAAATGCTAAAAAGCCCCATTCCTCCTCTATTTAATTGATCCTCCATTAAAATACTCAACAAGTTGAATTCATGTTATTTTCTTCTCTAATTGCTAATTAGTCATATTTGTTTGTTTCTCTCTCTCAATTTTATTCACGACTAGAATTTATAGATGTGGATCCGGTGGTGGTGAGAGTTTCATGGTCCGATAACAATCTGGGAAGCAGATTTTGGGATTGTCAAAGTTACAAGGTATATAATTTTTGTTTTTGGTATGTCAATTTTAGTATAATGTTGCTGGATTTGTTATATTTAGAAGGATCAGTTTTGCATGTAATTTCATTGGTGTTGTCACTGATTTTCGTTCACTTTGTATAGGTGAGAGGTCGATGTTCTTGCAATTTTTTCGAGTAGTATGAACCACCATTTTCGGAGCAAGCTAATGTTGTTATTGGGTTTGTTGAAGAAGAAAACAAATATGAGCAAGAGTTGAAGTGGTCAAGAACATTGAAGATTTGCCTATGAAGAGTGTTTTGAGAGAAATGGAGAGTTTTAGAGTGTTTAAGGTGATTTAATTGACCGGCAGGTTATCGGGTCGGGTATTTCACCCGTTTGTATTTTTCCTTTATTATTTAGATTTTAAAGTGTCCATGTGGGGGACACATTAGCTGGAAATTCGCTTAGACCGCGAGTGACTACATTCACTGAGGTGTATAAGGTGTATAAGCTCGGCGGTGTATTTAACTCCACTTAGCCGAGCTTAGGGGTATTTTTAAGACTAACCATAGTTTGGGGAATAAAGTAACAATTCGTGTCAAATTTAGGGGTGTTTTAACCACTTCAGCCTATGTTAAAACCTATGAATCCACCAAAATAATCCAAGGGACCTGGTCCCTAAACTGTTTTCACAGAGATATACTTAAAGTAATTAAGGCAAGATATATATGTGGAAAACTCCTTGCTCCAGGGATTAAAAACCACGACCTACCTCAGTAGGATTTCCAACTTCACTAAACTGAGCAATGTTTCAGATTACAAGCTTTTGCAACCTAGGAATTAGACAACTAATCCCTCTCCTTACAATAACTCTATTGTAAGAACCTTCTTGACTAACTCTAGTCAACCACCAAACTGATTCAACTAACTCTAGCTGAACCTTAACATCACTATGACTAACTCTAGCCAAGTGTTTACAACAAAAGCTTGATAAAAACAAAATACCTATGAAACTCTTTTCTTGAAGAAGTGTAGGTTTACAATGTAGAGATCATAATGACTAGACAACTCTAGGACACAAAAACATCTTCCTTTGTTGAGATCTGGTCCTTGAACTTGTCTTAGCTTTGTTCTTGAAAGCACCAAAGAGAACAGTGGCAGCTGCACTTGTCGGAATCTGAATTTTTAGGTTTTCAAGTGGTGTCTTAAAACAATGCCAACATGTTGTTTAAATAGGAACTCAAATAAGAGCATGTGATGATCATGTGAGATGCATGTGACTTCAAAAGAGTCGTTATACTAGTCTTTAGAATTTAGCATGCATACAATTGTGCTCCTGTGATATTTCCTGATGGAACAATGCACATAACTATCATGTGATGTACAGTCTTCAGGGGACTTGATCAAGGACCTGGTCCTTGGCATGTTTGTCAGTCCATCAAAACTGTAAGAGGCCATAACTCATCAATTTCCCCCTTTTTGATGATGACAAACTTGTAATTGATGTTCCCCCTAAGAACCAAGTTCCTCCTGCGAATTAGACCCTCAACTTCATGTTGCTATGTAATCAAGACAGTTGTGTACCTATCGTAATGAACCTACTTCCCACTGAGAACATGAACCATATCAATCTCACAGCTACACAGCTATACCCTTGAGAACATGATCCAGAACTTACAACAACATCAATCTCATTACAACACTATTTCCCCCTTTTGGTATCATCGAAAAGAGACACAAATTTAGCACAAGCTTAAATAAGTTCAAAGATATTAACTCAGGCCACAGGGGCAGACTCAGAAGAGCATTAACAGAGGCTAAAATACTACAAAGGAGGCGCATATGCACAAAAATAGAGCGAGTGCCATTGAAGGAAATTTTAAGAGAGCTTAGCTGTCAATTTGTGCCACAAACATACAAAATAACCTTGCCATAGGGCCAATGTCATTAGACATTCCAAACAGAGTATTTGCAAAAACAAGGTCAAAGCTTAATAACGAAAGAGAACTAAGAGAATTGAGTCATGGGTTTGCAGGTTTGATAGGGTTAAAGGCTTTGAGCATTATGTCCAGCCCGACATCTGCAGCTTTGTGAGTGTCCAAGATCTGCTCCTGAAGTTTTTAACCTTCTTCTTCAGCTGAGCATTACTCTCAACTCAGCAACCTCTACTATCTGCACTTCACTCGAACCGGGTCCTTCTAGCTTCAGCTTAGCAATTTCAGCTTTCAATAGAGAATTTTCAACCCGCAGCCTCTCCACTTCAGCCAAGATCTTCTCATTTGCCTCAATGAGACTAGAGATAGTAGAGGTGCATCCTGATCCTCCTTTAATTTGCACAATATCACACTCCTCGAGGGTGCCTAAAGAAAACATTTGTTTTTTAATTCCTTTGGTGACCTTTCCGGTGATTACCTTGAAGTGATCAAAGACTTCAGCTAGAAGGAAGCCATAAGGGAGACCATGCTTGCCATCCTTTGTGTCCAAAACTTTTATCATGTGCTCGATCATGATAGAGGGTAGGCTGACCAAATGTCCTCCATCCAGTATCTCCATTAGGAACGGGTCCTTCTTAGATGCTATGCACCTCTTTTCAGTCCTAGGCAGTACCACTTTGTTGACTAGCTCGAAAAGAAGCTGATATTGTGGCTTCATATGTTTCTTGTACAGAGTTTTAATGGTCACCTGCTCTCCTATTCGGACTATGATGCTTTTAAAGTCGTCTGAGGCCTTGATATCCTTGTCATTTCCCGGTTCTTTAATTCCTTCAGTTGGGACATCCAGAATTTTGTCCAACTGAGTTTCATCCAATGTAAACTCAACTTTTACAACCTTGAAAACCAAGGTACGATCATTACTATCTTTGCAGATTCACACAGAATTCTGCTACTTCCTTCTCATAGGCTAATACACGCCCTTCAAGAAAATGATCCCAACTTTGAGCGCTCAAGATCTCCATTAAATCATCAAATCCTTGTTGCCCAATCGCCTCTAGATCAAACACTCTGCCAAGCAACACCTTTTGACCTCTTAGATTCTCTTGTTTCAAGTATTCTTCATCCCTTCTAAATTTTCCCTTTTTATTGGAACAAGGTCCCTCAGTCAAGATTACTTTTCTTTTCTTAAAGGAATCTGCTTCCCCACTGGCTGAGCTCTTTCTTTTCTTAGGAGAGGGGGTCACCTCTTTTACCTTTCTTATTTTTTCAGCGACTTTCTCAGCTTCTACCTCACCCACATTTTTCTTTTTACCAATTTCAGATTTCCTCTTCCCTTTTGAATTTTTTTTCTTTCTAGAGGAGCTTCCTCCTCTGCCTCTTATTTTTCTTTATCAGACACAGTCACAACTTCCTTTTCATCTATCAAACATCTCAAGTTGACTGTTTTTGCTAACTTTCTTTTCTTTCCAGTACTCTTCTCCTTGTTACCTTGAAGTGCAGAGTAGCGTTGTGTTGTGGCCCTTTGTCTAGTGGTAGGAGGTTCTTTTTCTCGAGCAGATGTGGGTTTACCTTTTATTTTACTTCCTTTCGATTTAGCACTTCTAGTTTTATGCTTGAAGAACGTCCCCAATGCTACATCCTCATCAGAGTTTATCTCTTTTCTTTCAGGATTTTCTTTTTCAGATGGTTTTCGAAGACCAGGTACCTTTTCTGATGGGTCTTCCCATGGAATAGAAATGGTGGATAGAGGTATAATATCCCAACAATCTCCTTCGGGAGCAAGTCCTTCGTTCATTTCCTTTGTTCCGCTGGAGTCCTGTTCCCTTTCAGTCTCCACAATTTCCTTCTCAAACTCCTCTTCAACAGAAATCTCTCCAAATTCTCCATTAGCAACATCATTCACAACCTTTCTAACAATGTCATTAAGAGAGTCACCAACATTGTCAAAACCAACACTTACATTATCACTTCCCATTTGCAATTCCTGTCCAAAATCGTCATTGATTCCCATATTTTCAATATTTTCTTCTCTTAATTTCTCTATGTTTTTAACCACTATAGAACCCCTCTGTCTTTCTTCACCCTCAGCTGCTATGACATCCACAGTTGTCTCTTTATTAATAAGAGCAGTCAAATTCTCCTCACACCCAGTGTCACACCATACTTTCGGCAGGGCATGATGGGCACCCGACCCTTACTTAGGGCCGAGCGAACCCGCTGACTCTCGTCATACTCATAATCATACTGGGCCCTTAAATCATGACATGAGTGCATAATGAAAACTTTTCAAAGAACAACATGCTTTTCGTCTTTCTCAAATCAAGCAAAATCGTAAACACATGAAATACGTAATGAGAATGCGTAATGATACATCGGCTTACAGAGCCGCTTACAAGATTAACATGTTACATACGTGACTCTGTCTGCAAAGTCTCTAACATAAACCAAGATACCATAACATAAATACTCTGACTCGGCAGCACTCCGGAAGGAAATGGAGCTCGCCAATCCCGCTGAAACATCTTACGCTAATATCCTCTACTTCGTCCGTATACACCGCGTGGCATGAAACGCAGCCCCCGAAGAAAGGGGTCGATGCGGGAATATGTACTGAGCATGTAAAGCATGAAATACAGTAGACGGGGTATAACCAAAGTAAGCAGTGCAGAAAATGCGTACAATATCCAGGATATCAAAATACTTACTTTTGAAACACAAATCATACATGTCAATATCATATCCAATTCATTATGGGACTTAGAAGCATAGGTGGATGATCGTCTCGTACATGTGCATATATAACGTGTCCCGGCCCTCTAGTGAGGGACTCGGTAAATAAGATCATCATATCATCATCTCATCATCATATATATACCGTACCGGCCTACAGTGAGGGACTCGGTGAATAGAATCATCATATCATCATGTTATCATATTATCATATCATATACCATATGCGGTCCATAATGGGACCCGGCGGACAGAACATGGTCGCCACCCCATCTTTGGCGCCATAACACATCATACTTCAGAATGTTGTATATCTCCGAACACATCATACTCTATATCACATCATACTTAGTAACACATCATACTTCAGAACACATCATACTTCGGAATATAGCATAGTGCGCACGATGACATAACCGGCCCGGGACTCGGCGAAAGATGTAACAACAGTATGCACGAGCAGAGTAGCGAGTAACCATATGCAGTTCAAAACATTTTCAAAGACTCAATAGAATAATCAAAATGAACCTTCATTTAAAAACCAAGACAATAGTCAAATCAAGTTTCCTCCGAATGTCTCTCGGGAACATATCAAATAGAACTTTAGAAATCATAGATACGTATCAAAACCATATGCATAAAAATCCTCATTTCAGACTCAACAGATAAGTAGGCTAACCAACACTCGGGGGTCGGGATGATAGCCATGTTAAGTTCTTTCAAAAAGTCGTTAGAACTATACAAAGGAAAGTCTCGGGGACCACGGACAAGTATCAAACCAATCCGAGCCCGCCTGTGAAAGTTAGAGTCATTATACGCTATAGAACCTTCTACGAACATATCGAAGCGATCCGAGCCCGTCTATGAAAGTTACGGTCGTTCGTAGATACAGAATCCTTTAAGAACAAAATTCTTTATGCAACATTTATTATTCAATCATATAAAAGACACAAGAACCATAGTACGACCATACTAAGAACGCTAGTATCAAGAAGAGAATAAGAATCATATACATGCTCGGATCTTAAGAGTAGAGTTACCCCGAGGCTCGTATCATAGCTTACTTACAACTAAGACATGCCAAAAGAAAGAAAGGGTAAGCTTTACATACCTCGTCCGCTTCCTAAGCTAATCCGAACTTAAGTCTCGGGCTTCCCAAGATCTACAATAACGTCATTAGACACCAAACATTAACCATAGGTACTTAGGAATCCATTTCCAAGCTAGCACTTTATTTACAGAAATTTGGGCAGCATTTCCCCTATAAATTCAACAACCCCGAGAATTCAACTCGGCCAAATCATCAACAACAATACCAACAACCACACTAGCAACATCAATAATTAATTCAAAACGCATTCTAACGTTAAATGCTCTACATAACTCGGCAACATTCCATTTATATCAATTCAACTACATACATTCAAACCAACATCAACGCTCACATGTTCGAGTACTAATCCGAGGTCATTCAAACGAGGTTCAAGAACATTTCAAACAATCCGCACAATATTCAAAACAACCCAACCAAAACTCCACTTCACCCGAAACCTTCCCAAACTCGAGAACAACACAACAACACATTCCCCTCTCCTAAATTCATGAATTACACCAACAATTCACACGTTAACGATATCATGCTTATAAATATCAAAACTACATTAAAATCATGTTAACTTCCAAAACAGCCCACAACAATTACAACTTCAACTTGAATCATTAAACCTTCATTTTCATCATAGAATCTACAACAACAACAACCAAAAATACTAAATAAAATTAGTTCTCCATGTCCTACAAAACAGCCCACTACACGGCTCAACATCAAAATACAAAATCTCATGAGTTTCATCCATTTCTACACACTACAACATGCACAAATCATCCATAATACATGTGAAAAGAGATTGAACCTTACCTTTTCCACTTAGTTCTTCACTTAGCTAGGGTTGGTGCTTTGAACTAATACTTGTTCTTAGTACTCCAACAACCACTCCATGTTGTTATACACCTTCTAAGGAGTTGAAATGCTTGAGGAATTTTTTTTTTTTTTGATCAATTTTTCTTGGCTTGTTCGGCTAGAGCTTGGCCGAATGGCTTCTCTTTATTTTCTCCAAGCTTCTCAATTTTTCTCTAAGCTTCTAAGTGTTGAAAAAGATGACTACTAGTCTTGATTATCATCTAATATACACTTATATAATTAACACATGTGGCCCATGGCCCACCTACATCACACGGCCACTTGGCCATTATTTCATGAAATATCAACTTTCATAAATTCACTTTTAACCCCAAATTTTCCTTAATATTCCATACCAATAAAATCATAAGAAACTCATGCCTTAAAATAAAATCGTGGTTAAAAGTCTCCACCTCGTATCCCGAAATAGTCTTATCCTTAACTTATCATGGTTAGCTCGGATTATCCCAATGTACAAAATACGGGATATAACACCCAGCATTTTGAGGTTCTCTATTAACACATCTCTCTACAACTTTCTCACTATTCAGAGAATCTGGGTTACCTGAATTTGGAGATGTTTCCTTTGAAACCCCTGCTTCCTTTTTGAGTAGGTCCTCTTCCACTATCAAGTGGTCTTCAGTGATACCCTTGCTTGTCACCTCCATCCTATCATCCTTCTCAATGGTTTCCTCAGAGAGATCAAGGTACTGTGAGGTTGTCATACTCCCTTGTGAGTCGAGCTTTTCTGAAGATTTTGGGGTTATGGCGAAGGAGTGAGTTAAGCACTGATCAGTAGTAGAGGGAACAGTAACATCTGTTATAGGGGGAGACGAGATAGGGTTTTGATCGAATGAGTTTTGAGATTTTTTGGGAGAAAGGATTGACTTTGGGTCTGACGAAATGGATGGTTCGATAGAAGCGGATGTAGGGTTAGCTTTAGTGGAGGTGAGAGATGAAGATTTTAGGTTAGACATGGTTAAATTTGTGCTAGGGGAGGAGAGATGGAACAAAACGGAAAGAGGGTTTGAAGATTTGAATTAGTTAGGAGAGAAAGAAAAGGGTGATTTTTGGCCTAGAGGAGAAGAGATTTGTTTCTTATTGGTTAAAGAAAAGAAACGGGTCGGTTATGTGAAGATGGAATATTTGGCTCATTTTAGAAGAGGCGGGAACTAATAGTGACATGGCATTTAGGCAAAATTAAAACGTATGTAAGTGCTTGAAAAAACTACTAACCTGAGTCAAAGGGACTTGGTCCCTTGACACTTTTGACAACAACTTAGGCACAAATTTTGATGAGTGCCATGTCTCCAATATTAGGTTGTCCTGAGATTGCCATGTGATTATATCTGTAATGGTATAGGAGTGAGTTAGATATCTCCAAAAAACACTTCACGCATTGTACCTTTTCTCTTATCATAGCCAGTCACAGAGGAATCGTTAGATGATCTTGAATAACACCTACTCCAAATGATTTCTTTTGATATGCACCCAACTCAAAGCCTTGATGAAAAAACGAGCAAATTGGTATATGATGGAGACTCTCATGTAAGATTCCATTCTTTTCTCATTGTCCACAGAGGTGATATTCCACATTATCAAGACTGCTCCCTTTCTTTTGCTCAAATTTTGTGTCTAAAAGGTCATCCATATTCACTCAAGATATCTCATTCCATGAATACTCTTCAGATTCATAAGGAATCTAGTTCAAAAGACTTCAGCATATCCGACAGACTGATGCTATCTCCTGAGGATGAGTAGGGACCACGTCCTTTCTTCCCTTAAGTTACTGTTGTTCCTTGTTAACTTTTATCAAAGAGAACCCTTTGAATATAGTTGAGTTTTACCATCCATCTCAGCACTTAGTACGGGAATTAGTAGTTGCTGATTGTTAAGAGATTCACTTGACGCCTCAGTGATCTTAACATCCTTCATCCTGGCCCTTTGAGCAAATCCTTGATTCCACTTGAGTTAACTGATCAAAGTACCTTTCGATGGCTACTATTGGTAAAACCAGGAGAAGATTCCTTATTTACCATTTTTTCTTCAGAATTACTGTCCATGTGCTAGATACCCTTCTCTTTTCTCCTCTCATGTCATTTCTGATGCAATATTCTTCAGACTTAGAATGAGCTTGGTTGCACATGCTGAAAGAAGTAGGTTCTTTTACATCTTCTGAACACTTTGCTAAACCTTCTTCACTTGCTATCGTCAGCTTGAATCATCATTTCAACTTTTCACTCTGTCCTCTATCATGATGAGAATACCATCCTCCATCAACCACATCTTGACATATTCTGGGAGATCTGTCTTCCTTTTCTTTGACACAATTTACCAGAGGAAAATTTGCACATCTCAATTCTAGCGATATGCCTCAAGAGCAGTATCCTTCTTATTTGCATCGTTTAGAGAGATCAAGTATCAATTTGTTGACCAAAGGAGGTTTATCATATTGAATTCCCTATGGCTGACACAACTCAGCACATTTGTAGTTCAAATCTTCAACTTGGTACGCACAATCAATTTCATGGGAGAGTGTCTTACCAATTTTGCTCACATAAAGAGTACATTATCTCTTTATGATAATACTTGACACGCTCTGATACGATTCAAATTAGAAAAATACGGAATTAAACAACACAAGTTGGATAGATAGAAATTAATGGAGAAATATGAGAGAAAGGTTAAAACTAACAATCAAATATACATTTAACTATTAGAATAAACCAAGGAAGGATAGAAACTTGAACTCATACTTAGATTCACTCATCCAAAGTAGTCAAAGGGTTCAAACATAAAAAAAAGAGGAATTCCTAAAAATCCTCACAAAGGGCACTTGCTCAAATTTTCATACATCAACATAATATAACCCTCATAAAATGACATAGTGTAATATTTATACTAGGTTAAGAATAAAGGCTAATAATGATTATTACAAAACTACCCTTAATGAAATAAGGGTCGTCTTAGTCTTCTTTGGCATATGAGCTTGTGTTTCAAAAATAGCCCCTTTGCATAAATGGCCTCTTTTTCCATGCTCCACGTACTCTTCCAAGTGAAGTCTTGTACTTCCATTTTAGCGTCCCTTCAAGCCTCAAATCCTCCTTCCATGCATCTTCAAAGTCCTTCAAGCAATATTTTGATACAAGGTTGAATCTGCAAGCTTGATAGCCATCTTGGGGTGTATCATTCCCTCATTCTTTAAAGAAATTCGTCCTCGAATTTTTGTCTAACATGATAAAATCAACAAAACCCAAACAAGATCGAAGGACTAGCAAGTGTAATCTCCAAGAGGGGTTAGCAATAATAACACAAGCAAGAGAAGCATCAACAAATTTTTCCCAAAATGTACTCTTATGGTATAACCAAGCATCTAGAAATTCAACAAAGGGCATTTATGACACAAAAGATGCAAATACTTGGCTATCCACATAATGATGAACAAAGGGCAAATAAATAAAACCAACAATCTTAAGAGAACAAATTGTGAAGTTCATGTTGGCTCTAGTGATCATAAAGAATAATTCTCCCTCTAATTCAAGTGAAGAATCTACTTTCCTATACATGAATGCATTATACTCAATATTCCACACTCTACACAACACGCCAATCCATGTCTAAGAAGAATGTACAAATAATACTCCGGGGTCAAATACAAAAGTATCCCCCACACAAGACTCAAAAAATATTTGAACCATATCTAAGCATGAGTCAAGAATCAATGACATAGAATAATCACAAGAAAAGATTCTATTTTTAAGCTCATGTATGCTATGCCAAACTTCATATGGATTCTTCTTACTCTTTAAGGTAGAAGCTCTAGCATAGTCCATCCCAAAAGTATATTCAAAATCGGGGATAAAGTAAGTAAAGAAATTGGTATTAGAGCTAATATCTCTTAATTCACTACCCTTGACCCTCAAGTGTCCCTCCTTCTTTAACAATCCTTCTTCACTCTTGAAGGATTGCCTGTCACATGATTTGCTTTCATCAAACATATCATGAGTTAGCTTGCTAACATCCAAACAGGTAGAATCTTCAAGCAACTCTTCACAACAACACCTTCCCAAAATTATGCACTTTGCATATTTTAAAATACTATTTTCACCAAGTGCAAATAAGTCAAAAGAAAGGTTTCACTTAATATAAACTCATCAATGATGCCCACATTTTCAAGCTCACTTTTGGATTCATCAAAATTAAGCACAAGATTAAGATTAGGACAATTCAAAGGAGTATCATGTTCTAAGCAAGTTCACCTTCTTTCAAAAGACAAGCATTTTCATCATGACATGAACCACCACTTAAATCAAGAATGCCATGATTCAAGAGACCACAAGAATCAATCAATTCATTTTTATCTTCTTCAAACAAAGGTGGAGAGTCATTATCAATGCCAACATTGTAAGAATAATCATTAGTTGGGTTTCTCAAATAATCAAGCAAATCAAATTCTTCCTCAACTAAAGGATCATCTTTTTTCAAGAGAGAAAGGTCCACATCAACAAGGGGATAATTAGCACAATATTCATCCAAACCAATGTTCTTAATGGTATTCATGAAATAGAACAAGGAATGAATTTTTATCATGCTATCTTTCTTTTCAAGCAAAGTACTCTTTCTACTCTTGCAAGCACATGACATTGCACTCGCATTCTTCCAACTCAACTCAAAGTTCCTTGCACAACTAGAGTTCATGCCTTTACAAGATAAGGAATCAAGACAACTAAATTCACTTGCAAAAAGACAATCGTCCTCTATCAAGTTAGCAACAAGAATAGTGTTTCTATGAGAAAATGTAGCAATAGGATCATGAATTAAACAATTACTCAAGGAAGCACATTCAAGCTCACTAACGGTCTTAAATTTCACATCACTAGTTTGTAGCTTCACAAGCTCACAAAAAAGAACTTCATTAGCTACACAATTGAGATCAACTAGTGAATGCATAACAATCACTTTGGTTCATAATGCAAGAAGATGAATTATCAAGATTACACAAACACAAGCCACCACTCACATTCAAGGTGTTAACCATATTACCATTCTCATCACAAGTGTCAACACAAGGTGGACACAAATTGATCTTGATAGAAGAATCAATTCGATCATCAAAAGGGTCAACTAGTGTATGAGCACTCTTATCACATGACATTGCACTATCATTCATAATACAATTGTCAACACTAGATGGACACAAATTAATCTTCCAAGAACATTCAATTCGGTCATCAAAAGGATCAACTAGTGTATGAGTACTTTCATTCATAACATTATAAACACTTGAAGTATTAGGGATAGCTATTTTACCTTGATGCTCAAGAAAATGATCTTCTTTACCTTGACTTCCCAATTTCAAGTTCACTTGACCAATTGAAGAAATGGTCTTGGCCTCTTATCTTTTAAGCGTGGGAAAATTTCAAGTTCTTTAGGGGCACTCCTCTTTGGATCCACCAACAATGATTTGCTTCCAAAATCACCTACACAAGATACATCACAAATAGGAGAAGAAAGATTGAAATTTTTAGAGTTAGAAGAAGTGTGTGACAACTTTCTCACATCACTCCACACATTCTCTCCTTTTTCCTCTCTTAAGTTGCCACTTTTCTCTCCCTTACTCCTCTTTTTGTCTCTCATCTTTAGGGGAGTTAGGGTGTACTCCAAGAATGCCCTTTGAAGGGTTTGGATGACCCTTCAAATCAATTTCAAGCCTTGGACTTAGAGATCTATCGTTTGACTTCTTTGACATCTTCATTTTAGATTGGTCACAACACTTAGAGCTCACTTCTTGAGTAGTTCTCAAGCCAACACTTGTTTCATTAATTTTATGGCTTCTTGAACTTGTAGGACTTGTTGATGTGTCATCATGTGAGGACTTATAGAAATTTCTACTTGGAGTAGAATAAGATGACACATTTCTCTTCTCTTCTTGGTAGGCTTCCACAAGCTTACTCCTTTGAGGTTTTTCGATAGACAATTCCTTAAAGAGGCATTCATCAAAACCCCAATGAGTATGAATCATGAATCTTCTACGCACATCTTCATAAATAAGATCATAACCACATTTACACCAAGGAGATCCCAAGCATAGATTACAAGTGGTCAAAGGAAACACATAACAAATTGGCGAACTATAAAAATATTTCCCTTTACTAATATATACATTCTCCACCACTTCATTGATCCGTTGTTACATCCCGTATTTTCGTGCGATAAGTTACATCATAGGTTAGTCACATAAGCTCAAAGGACAGGATTATGTTTGAAGTTATAAGTGTTTATGTTATGTTCAACAAGTGACAAGTAAGTGCCGCGAAGGTAGAAGGTTAAACGAATCGGAAAGAAATAAAATAAGTTTATTTGAGTTTGGGATGTTGAATAACTTATACGGATGTATGGAGTTTTGGACATATCCAAGTATGCAAATAAACAGATCGGTGTATAAAAGTTTTAGGTCTCGAAATAATTTCCGCGGATGAACGATCGCTACGATAAGTCGGTGAACAGTCTTTGCTACAGAGACTTCGGAGCAACTATATAAAGGGGCTTAACCCCTCATTTCCAGCCAAGAATCAGCCCAAAAATATTTCTAAAAAATTCTAGAGAATTCTCCAACCTTCTCTCCATTAAATTTCAACGCGAGTTAGGTAAAAATCTCCGGATTCGGGTTCCGTCAGAGTATAGTTACGATTATAATATTGTGTTGCGGTGAATTTGTGGCTTGGGAGTAAGGCAAGTATTGGAGGTATCGCGGTATTAGCGGAAGTAAGGTATGAATCTTTCTCTTTTGGTATCATTTAAGGCTTATTTACGGAGATAAATTTATGGAATAATTATGTAGCGAATTCGTTTGTGGAGGAGTTGGAGAAAATATCATATGGTGTATTTGATGGAATATTTTGGTAGTAATGAGGTTGTTGTTGCTTCTGTTGTTGTTATTGGTTGTTGATTGTTGCTGTCCGAATTTCGGCAGACCTTAAAAGGAATTTATTTAGAGACTTAAGTTAAGAGGGTCGCCAAGCTGTTATACCCTATTTTAACCGGAGTCAAAATAGTTTATAACATCCCGGTAATTTCTGGGTTAATTAAAGTTAGGGAGTCGCCACCTAATTATTATGGTGAATTAGGACACCTAAAGTTAATTAATGTGATTATCTAAATTTAACTCTGTTTTAGAGCCCATGAAACCAAAAAGATCTAGGTAAGGGTTCTATTAATCTAAAGGGAAGGTATTAAGCACCCTTTAAGATCCGTTAAAAGACGGTTAACCGACCGGACTTAAAGTTAATTAGGCTAAGTGTAGATATAACATTCTAAATATTTGGAAAATAACTTATAAATATTGCTAAAGTTTTAAAGTAAAATGTAATAATGTTATTAAAAATAAGATTTTCACAATATAATAATTGGTATGAAAAAAGACTTTAAGTATTATTGAAGGTGAATTTGAAGATGTAATGGTTTTCATGTAGGCAATAAGTTTAGCGAATTTGAAACTTTAGATAAAATTGTATTACTATGACAATGCCAACCAAAATCTAGTTTTATTATAAATATGATACAAAGGACATGAGTTTCTTTTTGTTGACTTTATTTGATTATATTAGACTAAAAGTATGCATAGTTGAATAAATCTTAAAAATAATGTTTATAAAGTATACTTGGATTAGTATTTATATATTAGTGACGTCTTGAAAGTTTTTAAGATAGTATCACAAAGCATGGTTCTTTGGTTCAAACTGCGTAATCATGCTACTTTGAAAATCCATTATTCTAAAATAGATAAATATTGCGAGTATTATAAATAACTTAATATAAAAAGAAGAAAGATGAAATTTATGGAATTAATTATTTGTTTCTCTTCTAGACTAACCACCCCTTATACTAACACTAACCCACTAATTCTACTAAGGTTCATTCTAGCTAAGAAAACCAAAATAAATAAAAATGTTAGTTGCACAATATAACTAAAATGCACGAAATAAGAATCAAGTAAAATTAAATGGGCTCGACCCATTTTTTGGAAACTATTTGCGGTCCGAACTAGATAGCGAAGATGGATTGCGTTGGGCTTTTAGCCCAACACCGAATATGGGAAAAAGCGAGCCCCCTCGGGCTCGTATGCGTGGTCATGCAAAAAGGAAAAGAAAAGGAAGAGGATTAGTATATAATCAAGGAATAAAGTCAAACATACAAAAACATAAAGGGGACACTCAACACTTAATTCAGGGAAAACAATTTAAATGACAGATTTACATTTTTTAATCTCAACCAAATAGGGCCATCCTTCGCCATTCATCCAAACCAACACGCCTCCTCGTCTTAACTGGTTTCAGAATATGGCAATACGGGTATGGATAGACCCTTGAAAAATTACTACAGAAAACACAGCATTTGGATTACAGTATAGACGCTGTGGCTGTTAGCATCATAGCAGCAGCCCAAAAAAAAATGGTAACCACAGCTGGCCACAGGTTGTTCAAACAGGCAATGCTAGCCTCGGTCATGTGCAAATATGTTCTTTTGGCTTTAATGACTTTTGATCTTTATCAGACAACATATAGACTGCCCATATATGTTTGAATTTACTTGCCAGTAGGTAGAAAAGAGGCTTATACAGTGATATGACACGATGTTATCATTCTCGCATGAGTCTTTGGGCAAAATACCACTATTCGACTTTCTAGACAAGTTTAACCACCAAAACAAACATTCTAACAAAGATAATACATTTAAACATATGTGGGATTACAAGAGGACATGAATTATAAATAGCCATCAAGTTGAAACCTATCTTAGCACCGATCATTTCGTGAGAACACATACAATATTCCAGTTAGCCTTTAGCGTATTCAAGTAAGTTGAAACCTATCTTAGCACCGATCATTTCGTGAGAACACATACAATATTCCAGTTAGCCTTTAGCGTATTCAAGTATTTCATTTGTTTGCAGGTTACTTAGACAGAGGCACATCCACTAAGTCTAGCATGTTTTCAAGCTTCAAATTATGACAAAATCTTTAAAAAGATTTGGACGTTAGGCTTAAACCAGATCGACAAGACTTCGCACTACCACATTGAGATTTGAGCATAGCATATGGACTTCTCAATCATACACCTTCTAAACTTAAACATCTATCATAAACTTAATATTTTTGACTGCAATATACTTAAGCCACTCATCAAACCATGGACATTAAAGGACAATGATGATTGGAGACCTCAACAGGCCAATAAACAGGGAGAAATCATGCAACTTAATTTTAAAAGAGAAATATATGAGAAGGTTAGAGGTATGGCATTGGCCTGATATGAACAAAGGGTGAAACATGCTAAGGCTCTAAGGAATTTGCTAAGCTTAATCAAGATAGGGTAGATCTAAAAATGTATATGCCTCAATATTCGGAAAGAGTCCGATTCTGAGAATAGGCACATATGCATGTCTATTCAACAACCACCGCTATTAGCCAAATAGGGACAAGTTTGATCTAAATGAACCAAATAGGGACAAGTTTGAGCCAAATGAGACGACGGTTCATATTTTACATACAACCTAAGAGAAATCAAGGAACTAATCATGCTAAATCAATAACAGGCCTTGGGTAAGCAAACGGCAGAACTGGAGTTTCGATAATACTAAAAAGATAGAAAGAAAAGGAGGATGCTTTGTTCTCCAGAATAAATCCAAACAAGCAGTCATCCACACAAATTTTAATCCGACAAACCATGTCATACTCAGTTGTTCTCGAAGAACATTCGACAAACATTAAGGCCTAGACAACACCTGCTCCCATAAACGAAACTGAAATCAACCAATGTAAGCAGTTACGAATACCATTCTTAGTGACTAATCATAGACTGATTTACGAATCAGATTGCGTTTTATCCTTAATCTAACTAGTCACCACGAAATACATCAGAAGTTACACTATATTCAATAGATGGATCAACATGGAGTATTGTTAGTTCTTCAAACTTAAACTAAAAAAAACATATCGAATAGTACACATATCATGTTCTTTCTAACCATCTAAACGCTTCATTACTTTAAACTGATCTAAATAAACAAAACAGGGCAAATACTCGACGGACCAAACATTCGGCCAAACATGGCTTAACATAAAGTTGAATGAAAACACGAACTAAGATATGGAGGAAAATTACCTGCTTCGGGTGCAGTGAACTGGGCGGTGATCTAGATCTACTCTCCTTCGAATAAAGTCGAAATGGCCAGAGATTGAGGACGACAAAATGCTAAAATTTGTTTTGTATTAGCGGAAAAAATAACAATAGCTTGAAGTAGAAAAAAAAAACCCTTTTTCGACTGAAGCATTAGCAAGGTATTTATAGGAGAAAGTTAGGGTTTTCAGATCTGAAATTTTGAGCACCACCCAGAGAGTTACGGGAGTAGAGTCGTTTGAATTTAAGAATCAAATTCTGAAAAATATTGTTTTGCTCAGATTTCTGATGAGAAGCTTTGTCCTCTTTTGAATTCACCTTTTGACTATTTCTTGTAGTTTAAAAAGGAGAGAGTGAGAGAGGGTGATATCATTTCTTGCACAGAAATAGCAAGGCAGGATCGTAAATCCATGAAGGAATTTGGATTTTCGCTGAAGATAGAATGAAAGAGAGAAGATGATACGGCTGAGGAGGAGAAAATGAATTAGGTATAGGAAATGACGACGTGGGCCGGGTCGGGTAGAAGAAGTGGGCTGGATCGGGGAAAAGGTTTTGTGGGCTGTTAATAACTCGTTTGGGCTACTATTCTTGGCCGAAAATTGGGCCAAACTTCATCAGCTTTTGCCAAATTGTCAATATAATGACCAACTTGTTTAGAGGATCCAATTTTTTTATTATTTCTCTTGGCCTTCTAACTTAATAACTAGTCCAATATATATTATGTGAAGGTAAATAGTAATTAGTATGTAAAAATTAAAGGATTTACTAAAGTAAGATTAATTTAACAAGTACAAATCCCAAAAAATGAAACGATGACGAACTATTTAAAATTTGTGATAAAGTAATGAAAGTAACGAGGTTAATAGTAATAAAAATAGTAGTGAAAACAAAGTATTTAGCTAGTTAATAAATTTAAAAGCCCAAGGAAATAAATTGGAATAACGGAGGGACAAAATTGGGTGTCAACAACAATGAGCCTAATGATAATATGAATGGTTGCCTATGTAGATTATGAGATGACGAACGATCCTAAATAAATCGTGCGACAGGAAGCAAGTTGGAAAATCGGAGAGTAAGCTCCAAAGGTATGTTAAGGCTAGTCCCTTTCTTCTAAAGGCATGATTCCTTTCTTATGAATCCAACAGATGTTTTCCAAATGCCCCATGATCCCTTTATGTGAATCCATACTGTTTTTCAAGAATATTCTTATTCTCAAAAGCTAGAAATTCATGATTCATAGAGTTCATGATTCAAAGGCATGACTTCTTTCTTGATAATCCATAAATATTTTCCAAAATGTCCCTATTTTTCGAGTTAAAGATTTATGATTCTATAAGCTTTTATGACAACAACAACGGACATGTTTTCACAATATGAATGACGATGTTAAAGATGAGAATGTTTCTATGATGATGATGATTTTAAGTCTAGAAATTCCAAAGCTTATAATGTTAATACTATTATGAGATTATTGAGATTATTTCATGATTTTCTCGATTTTATTCATTGTTGTTGATCTCGCCTTATAATAATTGTTCCTTCAAGGTGAGATAGAGCGATGATGATTATTCCATAATATAATCGGAGGCTACCGACCTTACGTCACTCCGATATAATTATGGCTTTTGATTGGGCTCTCATGCATGCTTTATATATATGTATATATTTTCTCACACCACGCCGCGCTATAGTCTGCCGGGCATGGCACGTAGATGTGCACACCACTGCAGTGGGCATGTTATGATATTGCCCCGGACGCGGGAGGCCCGGACGCAGGCTAATGATGATACCACCGAGCCTTAATGGCCGGGCATGATACTATATATATGACACCGAGCCTTAATGGTCGGGCATGGTACTATGTATATGTATAGAAATATTTTTTAAAAAAGAGAGCTAAGCATGGATGACATCCGCCTTATGAGGCATCCGGATGTACTGTGTTATCTCTCTTATTCCATGTTACCTTCCATATCTATATTATGTTGTTATCCATGCCTTACATACTCGGCAGACATTATTCGAAATGCTTGATGTCCTTCTTGTGGACGCTGCGTTTCATGCCACGCAGGTGTATACAGATGAGTAGAGGATATTAGTAGAAGATGTTCCAGCTGGATTGGCGAGCTCCATTTCCTTCCGGAGTGTTGCCGAGTCAGAGTATCATGTTATGGTATCTTGATTTATGTTAGAGACTTTGCGAGACGTAGTCGGTATATAACATGTCGGTCTTGTAAGCGGCTCGTAAGTCGATGTATCATTATGCATTATGTTACAAATTTCATATGATTCTGATTTTACTTGATTTGAGAAAGACGAAAAGCATGTTTTTTTAAAAGCTTACATTATGCACTCATTTCATGATTTAAGAGTCCAGTAAGATTATGAGTATCACGAGAATCAGCGAGTTCGCTCGGCCCTAAGTATGGGTCGGGTGCCCATCATGCCCTATCAAAAGTTGGGGTGTGACATCCATGTCCCATTGAAGAACTTGGAGGAGACATTTGATAACAATGTAGCCCAACCTTTCCACAACCGCGGGACTAATAAAATTTTCCGATATGTTTCTTCCCACCTCAATAGTATATCCCCTTTGATAGTTGATATCCACCTCAAATCTACAAATCCCTTCTTTCACATCAATTCCCCTTACATCTTGAGGACCCTCATTCAACTCATCATAACAATATTCATATGATACTCCACTAGTATGAGAGTTACAAGAAGGAATATACTTCAAAGCTTCATAGCCATCCATCCCACCCATATAACTCCTTGTACCTATTAAAGACATTTTATAACAAAGAAGAGTGGTTAGTATAAAACAACGACCTCACAATCACACCCTCACCTTTATTTGTGGCACTCAATCAGTTTCACTCAATTTTCGCTCGTGTATCACTCAAAGGTCGATGGCTTTTGTGACCTCACTCTATTGACCTCACCACTCAAGCCTTTTCGTACACGTAGCCTAGATCCTCAATCTCAAGAACCACAACTTCAACTGTCCTTTGAATGAGCTCCAAGTATCGGTTCGGAGTGGAGTTTATGTGTCACGAAGAATGGACAAACAAAAACAAATGGACTAGGAAACAATAAAATTCACAATGAAAATAAAAGAGAAAAACACGAAAGAATTAGCACGAAATGAAAAATATGGACTGAAATAACTAAATTAACACTAATATGAACTAATAAAAATGTTAAAGTAGTTAAAATTAACAAGAAAAAAAAAATAGACAAGCAAGCTGGAAATGCTATTTTCAAAATTGGATAGAGAATTGGTCCTTTGGGCGCAAATTGGACAATTTGGGTTATTTCTGCAAAATTTGAAAATTGCAGCGTTCATCTTCTTCTTCATACAACAGCTGCTGTAAATTAACCCAAATACACCTCAAATCTCAGTCAAACACCCCCAAATTCAGGATTTGAACTCCTCTAGAAGTTTCGATTCTTTTGAGATATCACCCGTTCAAATAGGAGTTCATTTGCGGCAACCCGAAACTTCAAACTCAAAGCTTCAATGGAGCTCATCAATGGCGGACTATTTTCTTCTATTTTTCAGAACTTAAAGTCGTTGCCAAGCACGAAAATGGTTTCCAAATAAGTAGCGAGCCAACAAACCCCTCAACGATCTGGAAACCCAACTCAACTTGAACTCCAAAGCTTTGATAATGGAGTTTAATGAATGCCTCCTTCACGTCGGTCAGCCCAGATCAATGAATACTTGCTATTTTCAGCGTTAAACCGTCTTCACTTCTAGATTTTTAAGACTCAAATTTGTACTTCACAGATTCGGCCAAGTGAGCTCGATATGAGGTTCTAGTTAGAGCTCCGAAGCTCTTCAACAATGGTTGTCCATGGAAGTGTGTTACCTGCTTTGTTTGTCAACTTTTCTAGCTCAAATCAATTTTTTGAAAAACGAAATAATTGCCACTTCAAATTTCGGACTCGATATTTCGCAAGTCCAAGCACCACAAGAACCCAACAACAATGGGATTTCCAGATTTAGTCTCTACAAACTAGTAGCTGCAACTGAAATTTTCCATATTTGAATTGAAACAACCATAAGAAACTTAACAACGTTGTTCAACAGTGAGCCCGGAAACAGTATTCTTTCAACTCACAGATCAGTTTGTGAATCAATCTTAGCTCAAACAACAAAACCCAAATGAGTACAGAGATGGTGAAATCCCAAAACCAGATCAATAAAACTTGAACAACAAATAAAATTTGTATATTTCAGATCCAAAGGACCCGAAACCAGTAACCCAACAACATTCACATCACAGATACGACACGTCAAGCAGCGCAGTCACGTAGAACACCAAGAACACACACATAATTAATATATATATATTTTTTGATATTTTCAGATCTGTTCATGACTGATATAAACTCACATAATAAGATACTACTTCAAAAAAAACACCTAGAACAGTGGGTCTATTTTTGGAATTTCTAATTTTGCAATTTTTTTTTCTTTTTTGTAATAAATCCCAAGACTAGATTTGTTCAACAAATCTATTCTAGGCTCTGATACCAAATGATACGATTCAAATTAGAAAAATACGGAATTAAACAACACAAGTAGGATAGATAGAAATTAAAGGAGAAATACGAGAGAAAGGTTAAAACTAACAATCAAATATACATTTAACTATTAGAATAAACCAAGGAAGGATAGAAAATTGAACTCATACTTGAATTCACTCATCCAAAGTAGTCAAAGGGTTCAAACATAAAAGAAAGAAGAATTCCTAAAAATCCTCACAAAGAGCACTTGCTCAAATTTTCATACATCAACATAATCTAACCCTCATAAAATGACATAGTGTAGTATTTATACTAGGTTAAGAATAAAGACTAATAATGATTATTACAAAACTACCCTTAATGAAAATAAGGGTCTTCTTAGTCTTCTTTGGCATATGACCTTGTGTTTCAAAAATAGCCCCTTTGCATAAATGACCCCTTTTTCCATGCTCCACGTACTCTTCCAAGTGAAGTCTTGTACTTCCATTTTAGCATCCCTTCAAGCCTCAAATCCTCCTTCCATGCTTCTTCAAAGTCCTTCAAGCAATATTTTGATACAAGGTCGGATCCGCAAGCTTGATAGCCATCTTGGGGTGTATCACAGCTCCCACTTTTTAAGGCTTTGAGTAAGAGAGGATTTTCTAATTCTTCAATTATTTCCTTAGAGCAGTCACCATGTTTCAACCTCTATTGACTGCCTCTCTCCCTTTATATATGAACTTGTTGGTCTTAGGAACCCAAGACAATTTGGGTCCCAATCGATAGAATAGGTGAACTAGATGTCTGTTCGCCCATACTGGTAACACACTCTCCTTCTTACGAGGATCAGGTCCCTATTTTCTCTGTCTGCTCTCAACATCCTTTCTGTTTCTCTGTGCAGGCTGACCTTTTGCTTTACTCAAGTCCTCATGATGAGCAGTATGATCATAATGCTTGCACCACCAATTTTGAGTCACAGAGGAACATTTACTCTGCATATTATAGGAATTCTTGACTTGTTTAGCACCAAAACTCCATTTTCTATCATTGTCATTGCGCGTAGCCGCAGTTTTATCTAAGGGAAAGGTACAAAGGAATGACATCTCAAGTTCAGTTTTGACTTGTTTTAGCTCCTTTTGAAGTACTCTATTCTTATCTACTTCATCAATGAGGCTCATCCTGGCCTTTTCAAGTCTGCTTTCAGTCTCAAGATGAATTTTACTTCCCTTCCCTTCTTTTCTTGTTTTTTCCATGGCGTGTTTATCCATTTTTTCATTTGGCTATTTAACAGAGCATTATTTCTAGATAATTCCTGAACTTATTCCGTTAAATCTACTATAGTGACTGCCATATCATCTCTTGCTTGTTCTAAGACATCAGCTTCCTCAGTTAGAGAGTTTTTCTTATTTACAAGGCTATGATATGCATCAATCAATACATTTGCAAGAGATATTAACTTCTTTTGAGAGTAGTTTTTTAGATTTCTTTAAACATCGAGAAGATTTACCTCGTTGTCATCCTCATCTTCAGATTTTGCCACGAGTGCAAGGAAGGAATCATGTTATGAAGCTTCCCCATCAATATTCATCGAGGAAGCCTTCCCAGCATCATTTTCATCTTTAGATTTGTCTGAGGTATCTTCCCCAGCAGCTAGAGCCTCTTCTACCATGATGTCAGTAGCAGTTTTTGAGTTGAGCTTGTCGACCGGGACCTGGTTCTTTTCCTTTCCTTCTTGAGCATTTCTGCTGCAGCATCCTATCTTTGACAGTTCCTTAGTAATGAGACTTAATCTAGACTTCTCATTTCTTGGGTTATTCTCGTCCTCCTCCTTGGTAACTTTCCTTTTTAGCTCATACGTCTTGAGATCGTATATAAGCTCATCAAGAGTTATTTTTGCCAAATCTTCAGATTCAATGATGGAACACACTTTCTTTTCCCATGACATTAGTAATGCCTGCAGAATTTTGCGGTTAAGGACTCTTCCTCATATTCTTTACCCAGAGAGTGAAGCTCATCAGTGATTGAGGAAAATCTAGCATACATATTAAAAATTGACTCTCCATCCTTCATTTTGAAGAGCTCATATTCAGTAGTGAGCATCTCAATCCTAGACAGCCTTGCCTTCCACATTTCATAATATCTTGGTGGCCTATCAATATATTTTTCTTTCTCAAGACTTGGTGGATCAGATATAATGAGAGATCCTTTCTAGGTGTTAACCTTTTAGAAAGTACATGCTCTGATACCAATTGTTAAAACCTATGAATCCGCCAAAACAATCCAAGGGATATGGTCCCTAAATTATTTTCACAGAGATATACTTAAAGTAATTAAGGCAAGATATTTACGTGGAAAACTCCTTGCTCAAGGGATTAAAAACCACGAATTACCTTAGTAGGATTTCCAACTTCACTAAACTGAGCAATGTTTCAAATTACAAGCTTTTGCAATCTAGGAATTAGACCACTAATCCCTCCCCTTACAATAACTCTATTGCAAGAACCTTCTTGACTAACTCTAGTCAACCACCAAACTGATTTAACTAACTCTAGCTGAACCTTAACATCACTACTAACTCTAGCCAAGTGTTTACAATAAAAGCTTCATAAAAACAAAATACCTACGAAACTCTTCTCTTGAAGAAGTGTAGGTTTACAATGTAGAGATCATGATGACTAGATAACTCTAAAACATAAAAACATCTTCCTTTGTTGAGATCTGGTCCTTGAACTTGTCTTAGCTTTGTTCTTGAAAGCACCAAAAACAACAGTGGCGGCTGCACTTGTAGGATTCTGAATTTTTAGGTTTTCAAGTGGTGTCTTAAAAAAATGCCAACATGTTGTTTAAATAGGAACTCAATTAAAAGCATGTGATGATCATGTGAGATGCATGTGACTTCAAAAGAGTCGTTATACTGGTATTTAGAATATAACATGCATATAACTGTACTGCTGTGATATTTCTTGACGGAACAGTGCACACAACTTTACAGCTGTCATGTGATGTATAGTCTTCAGGGAACTTGATCAAGGACCTGATCCTTGGCATGTTTGTCAGATCATCAAAACTATAAGAGGTCATAACTCATCAGCCTACAAACAAGCTTACAAATATGGAATTAATATTGTTTTTCGTAATTTCCATCAAATCTAACCTATCAAGTTTGGTAATGTATAGGGTGAAAACTAACATCACATGTGGCAGGATAAGATGTTGGCATGTGGGAATAGAGACGACTAAGGCACAATTTGTTCGAAGACCCGAAGGAAATCATTCCACACGCACCAGAAGCAAAGAATCCTAAGCAATTGTCATAGAGCAGTTATGAGTTTCGGGCGTTACATATCCGGTCCAGATATGTAGCCAAATGTTATACTTTTGTAATTAAATAACATTTACTGTCTATTATTATCCCATAATGAAGAGCGATTCACGGCTCTATGCTGGTGGATTGGTACCTATAAAGGAGCCTAATATTAGTGTTAGAGAACATCCAATTCTAGCAACAATTTACACTTTAAGCATTTTAGCAAATCATCTTACAATTTATCTACTTTTTTTACCAGATCCATATTGTTCTTCAAGACTGATATTCAACCGAAGTCATCTTCACTGAGAGATTCCTCCGAGATCATATGGCCCAGGCTTAATTTATTATATTATCACTTTATACTTACTTGATTTCATTGCTTATTGCTTGTCATTTACTTTATCTATAATAAATCTATCCACATATCCTTTGAAGCACTAAATAAATTCAACTGTACCTTTTGATGGTAAATAGGTAATATTTAATAGAGGTTAAAAGTATTCACTTTTGATAACTTTAAAAGATCAAAATTATTTAGTACATACTTAACGGGAGTCCGCAACTTAAATGACCCAAAAAGTGGGGTTTGAGACCAAAATAACCCATTAAAAAAAAGTTACATAAGTACCTTTTGCGCACTAATTTAGTGCGCAATAGGACTAAACTGTAACTTTACAGTTAAGTCCTATTGCGCACTAAATTAGTGCGCAATAGAGGTTAATAAAAACCCTACCAGCTTCATTTTTCCAAGTTACTCTTCTTCACCTCCTCCATTTTCACTCTTTCAACATACTTTAGCCCTCCCAAAATCATGTCCCAAAGCTTAAAAAGCTTCTTGTTGATAGAGATACCGTGACTTCATGTATCTCTAGAGATACCGTGAAGTTTGACTTGCAATTTAAGCTTACGGAAGCTCAAGAAAAAATTGACCTTTTGGAGGTCTTGCTAAGAGAATCCGAAGAAAAACAAAGTTTTTTCAAGGCTAACCTTAGAGAAACTCAACACGAGAAAAATGCTTTGAAAGAAAAACTGAAATTTTGGAAGATTATTTGTGCTATATTGTTGTTGGTTATTATTTCTATGTATTTTGTTTATTAAGTTTAATATTTCTGTGTATTTTGTTTTTCTATGTATTTTCTATTTAGTTTGTTATTTTTATGTACTTTGTTTTTACTAGTTGCACGTTTTCATTTATTATGTAATCCGCACCCTTTATGTATTAATTTATTTGTGTTTTTTTTTTAAATTGTGAATTGTTGAACTTTTTGTGTATCATTAAATCTAAGAAGATTATATAAATTAATAATAGACTATAACAATCAAAGCAAATAAAAAACATACTAAAAATATTTAAATTGATGAATTCATCATAAACTAAAAATACAAATTAACCACATGAGTCCGAAAGTTAAATGACCCAAAATCTAAGAGAGTGAACTAAAATAACCCCTAATCATCATCAGAATAGAAGTTCTCAATATCTTCCTCAGAATAATATTTTGGGTTTCTTAAGACATATCTTTTTTCTGTAGATGTTACTATTCTACTTGTTGATGATGCTTGTTCTTCGGCCAACTTTAGCATGTAAAATCTACAATGTCTTGCTAGCATTCTGTTGTTTTCTTTTCTAATCCTTTGTACGACAAGCTCGCAAGTTTCTGGACCTACTCGAGGCATGGTTATTGAGTACCTTGTTGGGATTTGAGTATTGAGATTTTTCAAGTCACGAACAAAACATTCTGATTCGGCATGCCGATATGCCCATTCTCGTCATAACCCGCAATAATATTCTCGTGGATCTGAATATTTCTCGCTGCAAAAATCATCATTACGCTCTATAAGAAGGTGGGGTTTCAAATTGTCTAGTTTGAAATCATTGTTATCAAGAAAATTTGTTTCACTGGAATAACTGCTATGATTTGAACTATAATTACCACTGCTATTCATTTGAAAGGAATAAAGACCAATCTACATTTTTACTACTCGATATTGAATATGTTGTAGTCTAATAACAAAATTCCACCAACGTCACACTTGTGATATGGGAGAGAATCGAGTAGATCATTTTAATTTAGATATAAATATGATTGCTTAAGTGCTACTTAAAGACGTTGCCGAAACCCCAAGGTAACCTATTCGACCTAGTTCATTATAATTCTTACATCAATTAAATTATCATTGCTAAATGTTGTTTGTTTAAGCTTGTGCAGGATCCCCATCAAAGATTGCATTAAAACATTAAGGCAGTATATCATAAAACGACAAGCAAGAGAAAGGGATATCTCGAGCATAGGCGTGCGTTTGAGATGATTTATGGAAATTGGGAGGGCTCTTTCCAGGCGTTGCGGAGGTATATGGCAGCTCTACAAAAATTCAATGCTGGTACTGTTGTAGAGTGGAGGCTTCTGCCCGATAATATTTTCAACTTTGTATTTTGGACATTCAAACCATGTATTGATGGTTTTGCTCACTCATCCAACGGCTAGTCATATCCATAGACGGAACACACGTATATGGTGTATACGACATCAAGCTACTGATTACAGTAGGAATGGATGCCAATGGGTCGATATTCCCTCGTGCTTTCGCAATTGCCTCTAACGAGAGCAACGAAACATGGGGGATGTTTTTGACACATTTGAGGCGGTATATTATTAAGGATCGTATGGGCATATGCATGCTATCTGATCGACATCAAGGCATATTGCACAATATGTCTACTTTGGAGGGGTGGCAGCCTCTCTTTGCTTACCATCGCTATTGTTTAAGGCACATTAAGGCAAATTTTCAAACGAAGTTTGGAAACAGCACACTCAACAAATTGATGTGGGCGGCTGTGATGGAGCATCAACAAACAAATGGCTTGTAAAGATGGAGATGATCAAGGAAGTGAGTCCAAAAGCATATACTTGGTTGAAGAAAATCGAAGTTGAAAAATGGACATTACATGCTGATGAAGGCAGGAGATGGGGGATGCTTACAACAAACAGCTCGGAGTCATTCTACTAAAATCTGCTCGGGGACTACTCGTTACTGCAATGGAGAGAATGACTTTCATGCAAGTTGTGGAGTGGTTTGTGGCAATAACAAAAGCATGCCAAAGCCATATTAGCAGAGGGTGGGAGATGGATGTCAAAACTTAAAAAATTGATGGAGCATAATAGGAAAAAACACGAGCTGCACAAGATGACCGAGTATAACTATGCTGAACGTGTGTATGAAGTCAGGACAGGTTAATACGAAGGTCGGGGAGGAAGCTTACATACCGTTTATGAGGGCACGAGAAACTGTAGTTGTGGTAAGTGGCAAACATACCACATGCCGTGTTCTTATCTTTGTCAAGTATTTCGAGGCAATAGGAAAAACGGTATCAAGTTATGTGGCATCGGAAAACAGCGTCAAAAGTTACCTTAAAGTGTATGCCTGCCACTTCTACCCACTTGATGATCAAGCTTATCGGCCAAACGAACCATTTTCAATGGTTTCTAACAAGGAGTATATCCGTAAATTGGGCGTTAACGCATGAAGTCGGATTCACAATCAAATGGATGTCAATGATAGGACATACTCTCGCAGGTGTTCTACGTGTAAGGAGTTTGGCCATGATAAGCGTTTGTGTAGCCTACAAGGCCATGGTGGTGCAAGTATCTCTCGTAGTGGAAGAGTGTTTCGTACTTGAAGTATTGTTTTAAATATTTTGTTATTGTACAGAATGATGTATTATTTTGTTATTGTAATGAATTATTTTGAACTTCTCGTATTGGATGAATTATTTTTTAATATAATATTTTTATTTGTACATTCGAAATAAAGTAATGCCTTGACTAAAAAATACAACACTTAATCAAAACCTTATAAAATAAAACACTTAAACTTAAAGATAACAAGATTCAAACAAACAAAACTTACTTCGGGGCACTTTACAACTTCTAAAACGACGATCCAAACGTTTAAGTTTACTTGATGTAATGAGCCGACATTATTGTCGGCAAAAAAAGATATCAAGTTCTATATAAAGTATTGATATTTCATAGTTTTGAAACATGACTAATCTTTAGTCAAAGTTTGAAAAAAACGTGAATTCGAGAACTTTAAAATTGTGTCAAAAAAATATAACCTCTATTGCGCACTAATAGGACTTAACTGTAAAGTTATAGTTTAGTCCTATTGCGCACTAAATTAGTGCGCAAAAGGTACTTATGTAACTTTCTTTTTTAATGGGTTATTTTGGTCTGAAACACCACTTTTTGAATTATTTAAGTTGCGGACTCTACTTAACGGACTATTTTGAATTTACTGGGACCATTTTCGTCATTTTCTCGTTAATATTTTGTCTTATAAATTGCGACCAAGTAACAAAAGGGGGAAAATATGGGATGTCGACGTGTCTCGCACACAACTGATGTAAAAGAAAACCAAAAGTGCGTGTCAGCTTTGTAAGGCCTAAGCCTAAGGCTTTCAACCTTTCTTGCTCAGAATTTAATTTGCTTCTCTTTCATACTCGGAAAAAGGTTGACTTTTTCTTAATTTTCTCATTCGTCCCTAATCTTTATATCCCACAAATAAAAGTTAAAGAAAAAGAATATAAAGAAGGCATTAACAAAAACAAAATAAAAAACATAAAAGGGAATATGCATGTTCTCAAAGCTTAGCCTTAATGGTTAAGGATTCAACCATAGCATTTATTCTCACTTTTAACGCTCCTTTTTAACTTTGTACATGCTAGTTTAACAACTAGATAGCTTCTTTTTTCTTTCTATTTTTTAAATTATCAACACAAATATAGATCGAATAAATTATACCCTTATTTTATGCTCTTCTTCATCTTCTTCCTCTTCTTTTCATTTTATGCTGTGACTGTAAATTCACAACCAAAAGATTAATAGTAGAGCATCTATCTTTGTTTCTTTGGATACGATTAAGGTTGTCATGATTTTCTAGATGTGATAAATTACTACTATGAGTATTTGTCTTACTAGATCCATTTGTTTGATGTCTAATTATGACAATTTGTAAACTACTTTCAGCATTAAGATTAATTGAGTGGGATCTTTGTAGTGGAATTGTGTTATTTACATTTTCGACCAAGATGCGATGTTCGATTCTTATCGCATTTTTCTTATCAGGACTTCTCTACTCTCCAATGAAATTAAAATGAAAAACTTTCATCCAGATTCTATACTTTAACTATTCTTCAAGAGGAAGGTTCTAAATTTCTAATGAATTTCTCAAAAGGAAAAAAGTTCAGATGCGTAATAATCAAAATACTTAAGAGGACGAGAGAAAAAGAGGCATAATACAATCTTAAAGATACGATTGAAGCTTACAACTATCACAGTTTTTGCCATATGGCTCGAACATTAATAAACATGACAAAGACTACATCCAAAATAATGAATGATCATGGACGTCAATTTATTCTCCAACTATTTAGGAATGAATTTTATGTATGGTCATTGTAATTTAATTTATTTACTACTATAATAATAAAGTTACAAAGTTATATTTTGTTAAATTTAAACAAAGTTATATTTTGTTAAATTTAAATTACAAAAATTTAAAACGACAAAGTCACTAAACTTTATCTATCATATCAATAGCATCATCACTATACTTTACCCATTATAACGGCAGAATCTATTTGTGACTCGACTGAATAGTTTCTAAATGATTTTCAGATAATGAATTCTATCTTGAACCATGAATTTTGTTCAAGAAAGATTTTTTCAGGATAAGTTCAATAATTACTGTAACATAATAATGTCAGTATACATATTAAGAACACAAAAAGTAATTATTGATATTTTGTAAAGTAGCTATTCCATCATTTATAAGATACATTCCAAGAATCTCGACATAAAATTGATTATTCAAACATACTTTTTAATTTTTAAAACCACTCAGGTGAACCTAGCAGATAGTTCCTTTTTTTTTTTTCCTGAAAAATCAAGCCGAACTTCTTTTTTTCCTCCTATGTGGAACATTTTTCTAATTATATTTATATAAGGAATTTTTGAGAGTTATGGAAGAAATGCTTAGTGTAAAGAAATTGATCATTGGCCTAACTCAATCCCAAAAGCTAGCTCATGAGGAGAGGATTGTCCAAGTCCATATAAGGAGACCACCTATCTCATTAACCACCGATGAGGGACTTTTTTCATTCTTCAACACATAGTTACAAGAAATCAATCATTATTTTATTTGAGTATTTATATTTATGCAAATCTATGAGCAGCTTATCTCTAATGAAACAACATAGTAATATATATTTACAAATTTTAGTTGTAGAAAAAGGAAGATATTTATTTTCAAAAAAAAAGAAATAAAAGAGTCACCGAAAAATATTGCATAAAGGGATTACCGTTCACATTCAATAGGTAAAGCCGTATTGTTTGCAATCCTTAAATGTTAAGAAGGTGAAGTGAAATTGAAAGTATAACTTTTTATATGTATTCATGTATATCGGATTTCAGGTCGGATTTTTCATTGTATCAAAAAAAAAAAATATTCGAATTTCGAATCAAACTAATTAGAATTGTACCAATCCTTATTCGATCTGTATATTCGAAACTTGAAAAAAACATAACCATATCCAAACCAAATATTTAAAATTTGAAATCCGACCATAATAACGTTAATGGACTCGAATTCTCGGATATATCCAAATTGTGCGCAGCCCTACAATATGTGACGGAGGAAGTACTTCGAACGGTGCCGTACAAAATGAAAATTAGAGAGCATATAATGAACACAATACGAAAACACAACATAAAATGGAAAAAAAGAAAAGAAAAAAGAAAATAGCTTTTGATTGCTTAGCAAGGAAATCATGCAACCAATTAAGAAATAATAACTGTACTGCTTTCCTTTAAAGCATAATGATAACTCTCCTATAAATAGCACACCTCTAACCCCCTTCTCACCCGACAAAGTATCCTCTCTCAGTCATCCAAACTTATACCGACATAGATTTGCTTCAAAAATAAATATATATATGGCGGTGGAGAGATTTGCTGGCGGTGATGAACTGCCCGAAGGTTGCATAGCTAACGCGTTGTCGTTAACGAGTCCTAAGGACGCGTGTCGGCTTTCGTTGGTGGATTCGACTTTCCGGTCGGCTGCCGAATCTGATGCTGTTTGGGAACGGTTCTTACCGGAGGATTGGCATGACATTATTTGTCGGTCTACTGACGGTGGAGATTTACTTGCGGTCGGTTCAAAGAAACAGCTTTACTTATACCTTTGTGATCATCCTATCCTCATTGACGGTGGTACCAAGGTTAGTTGGAGTATTAAACTTCTAATTAAATGTTTTTTTTTTTTTTTGGTTTATTAATTGTAGAGATAATGGTAAAAAAGACATACATGGACTATCATTTTTTTCGACTTTCACACTACAACTATCCGTTATTTCCTTTTCCTATCTGAACTATTATCATTTACTTCCCTATCTGAATTTATATGACACCATTTTCCTTTTTAGTCTGTCAAAAAAGAATGTCAATCTTTCTATAATTAAAAATAATTTAACTTCAAAACTGCCCTTTTACGCTTAATGAAATGATTTATAGTCCGACAATTATCTAAGGTTTATGTTAGACTACACATTTCAAAAGTCAACATTTCTTTCTTTGACTTTGTGGCAAGTGTCTCAAATGATGCCATATAAATTGAGATGGAGAAAGTATGGAATACATACCTCAGAGCTGATTAGGCCAATTATTGGTGGTTTCCTTTTTCTACTTGAACCATTCAACTAGATGTGTTCTTAATTGTATTCAATTTGTTGTTGCTAATTAAGGTCATATTGCAAGTATCGTAGTACTCTTGAAGTAAATGCAGCAACTATTTATCAAGAAAATGCACCAGAAATTCATCTCGTGATTGAATAGATAAATTGTGTAACTTAAATTACATCATAAAGGAAGTACAAATTATTGCATCTGCCCTGCTCCATTCATTTCAATATAAATGAATTTTTGGCACTCTTTTTTATGGTCCAATGAATGAATATTTCAAAGTTCAAAGATGTAGTATGAATTATTTTTTTTCCAAAATTATTCATATCCTTAATGACCATGTCTAGTTTTAAGAAAAGTTTGGGAAGATGCAAAAGGGTAATATTGAAAAATTACCCTTTAATGATGTGTTCAATACTTCAATTAACATTCTTAAGGGGCGTGCCACAGTCCAAAAATTCATTTATTACCACACTGTTAACATTTAAGGAGCTTAGCACAAAATTCTTCATCTTGAAGAACTAATTAGTGTTTTTTTTTCCAATTTTACCCTTAGTGGTCGTTTGGTGCATGACCAAAATTATCTCGGGGTTATAATCCCGGGACTAATTTATCCCATATCTTGGGACTATTTTATACCATCTAGGAGATGGTATAAAATAGTCCCAGGATAAGTGGTATAAGAAGGTATATTCCAGCTTATATCATGGGATGCATTTTATACTTTGTTTGGTACAAGGTATAAATTTATCCTAGGATAAATTTATACCTTCTACCAAACATGGTACAAAAATTAGTGCCGGGATATCCCAGCTTATACCATGCACCAAACGACCCCTTAGTATTACTCTCTCTATCTCAATTTATGTGATACACTTTTCTTTTTAGTCTCTTCCAAGAAGAATGACACATTAATATATTTATAAATAATTTAACATAAAACTTCTCCTTAATGAAATAATATACAGACACATAAATATTTATGACTTATTTTAGACCACAAATTTCAAAAGTATTTTTTTTTTCTTAAACTCCGTGCCTGATCAAATTATATCACGTAAATTGGGACCGAGTGATTAATAGAGTAAGCATTTTTTGGAGGGTGGAGGGAGATTAATGTAATAAAAGATCAAAGAACAGATAATGATAAGTTAGTCAAGTAACTCTTCTTATTAATGTTTTCTTAAAGGATAATATGACCTAGTAAATAGGACGAGAAGGAGTAAGTGTATTCTTGGTAGCACCAAACAATCTGTTCTGAACTGAAAACCTAGGACATAGATTAAGCAATATTTTGGGCTTTACACAATTGCAATGTTGTATCGGTGCTTTTCAAATTAAAAATCTGTGTAAGTAAATATAAGAGAAATCCTATGTCGCTCACTCAAGCAACCAGATCATTCAGTAGTTGAAACATTGTTCGCATAACTATCTGGCAAATTATGCAATAGTGATGTAAAGAAGCAGAATGAATTGAGAAAGATCTGCTAGATAGTTTGATGGAAATTATCCATGTTGCATAAGATAAATTTATATTATGCTGTACCTATGTATTGATTTCTCTAGTAACACTTTTTGCATTTTAACAGTGTCATATGAAAACATAAATTGACTGGGAAATGGTCATAATCGAAGTTGTTTCTAGGATTGTTATTTCAATTGAATTAGTCCAGTAAATATAAGAGAATTCGTTGGAGGAGAAGCTCTACTAGTATCTTGGTCTCTTTAGTTGACTGGAAGATGATTTCATGCATATATTGTTTTTCTTAGAATGAGATGATTTCATGCATGTATTCTTTATAAAGGACTGATTTGATGTATATGTCTAGAATATATTCATGTGTGAAAAATGATAGTCTATTTTCACATAATTACAGCTTAACTTATGTGAAAGTGAGGTTTATAGTGTTTGTTGAATTTTTGTTTTGCATGCATATCAAATTAGTAGCTTTCAAACAGTGATGCCCGCTCACAAACTTTCGAAAATTTCTGCTGGTTTCCATTTTAGGTTGCTTAGCCTTGCCCTGTCACCACTGTCTCCTTTTCTCTGTCTTTTTGGTCTTTTGACTGTTGAGTAGTACAGGAAATTAAAGAAAAACAAGTAATGGGACCGGTTTGCCCCACAAGTAGATAGTGTGGCTCCACCATCAAGTTTTAAGTACAAGACAATATCATGGAAATGACATTCTTTTTCTTTTCTGCTACAACAACTTGATCTTTTTGCTTTTGAATTTTGGTCCACATGTGATATTGTAACTCATTTTTCTCTTGCTTTTCTCTTCTTAGACCCACTATTTACGCTTAACTTAGTTTCCTACTTGCTAAGTATCCATCTGACATGCTTTTGATGCAAACCAGAGCTTCTCATTGGAGAAATGGAGTGGAAAGAAATGTTACATGTTGGCTGCGAGGTCGCTACAAATTATTTGGGGTGACACGCCTAGATATTGGCGATGGATTTCCCTTCCCGAGTCCAGGTATATATTTCAATTCATATAAACAACTTTTGATAATTGGTTAGAGAAGTAAACAGTTTCTACCCTTTAAATGCCTTTTGTAGTAAACTTTTTGCATTTTATTGAAGTTGATTTTGTGTGGAAATAGGTTCTCAGAAGTTGCTGAGCTCCTTGATGTCTGCTGGTTTGACATGTCTGGAAAAATAAACACCAATATGCTCTCCCCTGACACTCGATATGGCGCTTACCTCGTGTTCACGACAAAATCCAGGACCTATGGATTTGGAAACCAACCAGCAGAGAGTTCAGTAGGGATTGCTGGGCATGAAAGAGAGACGCAGACAGTTTATTTAGACCCTCAGGGAGGACGGAGACACAGGTACCAAGTAGTCCCGAGACGCTTAGGAATATTCACTCACCACATGGCTCACATATTGAGACAGGAAGTGGAGGATGAACCCGAAGGGCGTCATCCTCAGCAGAGAAGTGACGGGTGGATGGAAATTGAGTTGGGAGAATTCTTTGTCAAGAGGGGACAAGAAGCTGAACTAGAGATGAGCTTAACAGAGGTGAAGGGAGGTAACTGGAAAAGTGGCTTAATTATTGAAGGGATTGATATCAGGCCTAAGGAGGGCAAATGATATATTTAATCGATTGCTGTTTCAGCTATTTTCCCTCTTAAATAAAACGAGAGCAAGAAAAGGAGGAATCTACAGACTAGAAGGCGTAATTCTTGCGGCGACACACTCTTAGCTGAGATCTATAGAAGGAAATGTCCAATTTTTCGTTTCTCTTGGGCATTTTTCTTTTGTTTTATGACAATAGTGGCATAGCTAGCTAGCGCGCACCTGCTCTAATAGATGTATGTATAGTGTCTTTCGCTTTTAATGTTTTATTGTAATGCGTCCCTTGTGTTGTTTGGCCAGTAATAATTTGTTTCAATCATTTATCTTAAGCATGAGTGCTGCTAAGTTGTGACTTTTGTAGTCTGTTTCCACCATTTTATGCATTTGGATGTTGAACATGGGTATGGGCATTGTGCCTACCTCTCCTCTGAGTTACCAGGCCGAAATGCACAAACAGCCTATTTTAATGCCACCATCTAACCTGTATCCATCTTTTTAAAGATATTTAACTAGTAGCTGCATAATAATAATTACCTAATATTTGGACGATAAGATTCCTAAATTACGTTATAAAAGCTGAGGCATGCAGCGTGATCTCGAGATCCACCTCCTTTAACATTTTCGCTAAAAATCTTCAATGATTTTCAGAATTTATCATCTTCACTAAAAATCTTCAATGATTTTCAGAATTTTTCAGAATCTTCGACAATCTGCAGAATTCAACATAAATCATCACTGTAAGTGTTATTTCGTTTATCGTCTAAAGTTTAACACATGAGAATTGTGCAGGAACTCAAAACTTACAAACAAAAATCACGCCTGATTTGCTTCGAACTTTAAATTTTCAGATTTGGCTAGGTTTAGGTTTATTTGATTTATTTTTTCTGATTGGATCATATGAATTATCAATTAAACCTCAAAGAACTATTTGATCTGCTTTTCTTCAAAGAAATCATGTTCTCAAACAAATTACTATTCGACGTGTTTGAATTTTGTAGCAATCAGTATTTGCAAAAAATGACTCCACACAAGAACTCGAAAATTTGAAAAGAAAAAGAAACTTCTAAACTGATATGAATTATGCATAAAGTTTATGAATTCAGACATAATCATCTGAACTTTGCAATATTTGTGATATTTGGCACAAATATCATGTTTTGTGTCATTTTACATCCTACTCTTATGACTTTTATCGCTTAATTCATGATGCAATCGTCTTATTTGAACTTATGTCGTCATATTTCATGTGTATAGGTACGAAGATGACAAACGATGGAAAACTGTGCTGAAAGTGAGTGATTTTGGAGCTTATGACGATTAGACGAGGTGATGAGTCGAAGACCACAAGCGATGAACAAAAAGAGAAAAAAAAAACTGAATTGAAGGCCCGCTTTTCATCCGCATTGCGTGAAGAAAGTGGACAAAAACCAGCCCCAGCACTATCACGCGATGCGGAAGGAAAGCGGGAAGCTGCAGACCGGTGCGCGATCCTTCCGCGATGCGGAAGGAAAGCGGGGTTCTGCGCAGCTTTCCCGGTTCGACTAGGATTTGGTTTCCTTATTTTTTGTTTTTTACCCTAGACTATATATAGACGTTTTATTTGCTGAGAACGGTGTGCTAGGATTATTTCAAAGACTTGTAAGCCACCGTTCTCTTTTCTCTCTCTAGGTTTATTTTATTTTTCATCTTTTTCAACCCTAGTTTATTCATGAATTCTCTTGGCTATAATCGAATCATGAGTAGCTAAACTTCTTAATTCTAAGGTTGTGGCGAAAGACTTGAAAGTTGGTTTGATGACAATTATTATCTATTGATTTTTCATATTTTGGGTTGCTTATTTATTCTTGATCTTAATTGTTTGATTATACGGCCAATAGTTAGACACTATACGTGGTGCGTGAATTGAACTTGAGAAAGGAATTCACGTACATAATAAGAATAAATAGAGTTTGTTCGATTTAATCGTTTCGCTCGAGGATAGAGATATACCCTTTAGCCCTACTTAGTTGAATACGGAGAAATAAATGCGTTCTTGTTACCTCTGATGACCATAGAGATATAGGCGTTATAGTAACATTTACAGGTTTGTGAGTAGTTCGAGAGAATATCACAAAGTATAATTAACCCATCAACTAGTAACCCAGGAAATAAAATAGGTGGAATTGTCTGAAGATCAACTGGATTGTCGAAAGCCATGACCCTAGATCTTTCTCTCATCTGATAATTTTTACAATCTTTGTCAAGATATTCCCAGTCACAAAAACACCCATCACAAATTGTTTACTTTTCAATTTTAGTTTAGTACAATAAACATCTTGATTTTCACTTTCTTGAATAGTTTCATCCGAATTTGAATTAGCTTAACAGTAGAATCTAAGTCTTTGTGGGATCGATATCTGGACTTAACAGTCTATATTACTTGTACGACCACGTATACTTGCGTGTGCGTTTGGGAGCAACAAGTTTTTGGCGCCGTTGCCGGGGACTTAGAAAAATTTACTGTTTTTCTAATTTGAGTTTGTTTTTCTATTCAAGTCTTTACTTTTTCGTTGTTCTACTTGTGTCACTTCAGGCTTCTCTGGTTTATGCCAAGCACTCGAAGTTCAGGAAAACCGTTAGTTGATCTTGATCATGAAATCGAAAGAACTTTTCACCGACAAAGAAAAATGGCTAACGAAGCGACAAGACTTGCTCTTGAATAGGCGAGAAAGGATAGAGCCAGAGACGGCGATGAACAGGGTGCAAGGGCACAAGAACAACGGATTCTTTTATCCAGTTATGCTAGGCCTAGTCCGGCAACTATTGCTAAGGCTATTGTTAGGCCTGACATTACTGGAAATTTTGAGCTAAAAGAAGGAACAGTGTGGCTGGTGCAATATATGTGCCAGTATATGGGTAAGTCTAGTGAAGACCCGCATAAGCACTTGATGCAGTTCGTGGAGTTGAGCGAGAATTTCCAATATAGAGATGTTCCCGATGATTATGTGAAGCTGTCCTTATTTCCGTTCTCACTGATTGGCGAAGCGAGGGAATGGTTGACGAATCTATCTGCCGGTTCTATCACTTCTTGGGAGGTATTATCAAATAAGTTTATTGATAGGTTCTTGTCACCCAAGAAAACAAAAGAGCTGCAAGGAAGAATTGCAAACTTCACTCAGAGAGATTCTGAATCTCTACCACACGCTTGGGAGAGGTATAAGGGCTATCTCTGAGATTGCCCCCATCACATGCAGCCAAAGGAGATCATTGGCAACTATTTCGTAGAAGGTCTTAACCATGAATCAAGGGCCCTATTGAATGCTTCGGCTCAAGGGCAGATCTTAAACAAGACATATGAAGAGATGGAAGATCTCCTTGAGATGATGTCTGAGGGTCATCATGAGTATCACGAGACTAGTCGGGGGTTACCACAAAAAACTACTGGGGTTCTTAAAGTTGATGATGTTGCAGCTATTCGGGCTGATATAGGTACTCTTACTAACGTGATGTTGAGGGTGTTTCCTCAAGCTCGCGATTCAAACGGATTCGACATATTCGGCGGCAGCATGTGTAGGTTGCGGTGAGCCTCATGATTATAACAATTGTCCATTGAATCCAGAGTCCGTTTATTTTGTGGGACAGCAGAATCGTGGTAGCGAAAATCGGGGAAACTATTATGGAAATAATTACAACACTCCATTTGGAAGCGGATTTCCCTGGCGAGCAATTATCGGCAACCTCGAAGCTCGGCTAGCTAGCAATTTAGAGGAGATGATGAAACGGCTCATTGCTCGAGAATCAAGTGACGCGACGCCAAAATCGGAAAATTCGAGTGAGATGCGAGAAATCTATTCACGAGCTTGAACGTCGGATGGGGCGAGATGGCTCTTATGCGAGAATGTCGGACCTCCGGGTGCTCTTCCTAGTGATGCGAAAAGAACCGAAAGAATGCAAGGTGTCACCTTGAGGAATGGTAGAGAGCTAGAAGAAGTGCCGTAAAAAGAAAAACATAGCGGAGAGGCGAGAACTTATCCTGCTAAGCGAGGCCGAACCAAAGCAAACGGTCACGAGAGCAACATGTAGAGGAAGTGGTGTGACCACCCCCCCCTTTCACGGCGACTTCGAGAAACGAGAAGCGATTCGGCTTGCAAGAAATTTCTTGAACTCTTAAAACAGGTACACATCAACATACCTTTGGTGGAGCTTTTGCAAGAAGTCCCAAAATATGATAAATATATTAAAGATGTGGTTGCGAACAAATGGCGTTGGACAGAGTTTGTGGCTTGTTGCCTTGCGAGAGTGCGGTTCTAGAGTGAGGAGTAAAATTCCTCCAAAGTTGAAAGAAGATCGAGGCGACTTCACAATTTCGATTTCGATTGGAAACATTGAAGTTGGGCTAGAATTGTGTGATTTAGGTGCTAGTATTAATCTGATGCCCACCTCTGTGTTCCGAACGTTAGGTTTGGGAGAGCCTAGGCCAACCACTATTACGTTGCAGTTGGCTGATCGATCTCTTGCTTATCGATGGCATTATTGAGGATGTTCTTGTGAAGGTAAGCCCATTTATTCGCCGGTTGATTTTGTGATACTTGATTATGAGGCGGATAAAGTGTTCCTCATCATAGGGAGAGGATTCTTGGCCACCGTTGATCTTTGTGATCCGAGTGAAAGATGGGAAGATGTCCATGACAGTTAATGGACAAGAGGCGACTTTTGATGTGTTTAAAGCTACCAAGCTTCCAGCCCATTATGAGGAGTTGAAGATGATTTTCGTGGTGGAGCCCGAGCTCACTAATGCCGAGTTAGATCACTTTCTAACTTCGCGAGATCCGTTGGAGACAGCGTTGGTGTATGGGGAAGATCTGAAAATTGATGCAGAAGTGGAGGAGTGTCTTAGCATTCTTGACACTTCATGTGCTTATCTACGAGCACGTACACCGGTTGAGGAGCTAGATAGACCAGAGTCATGGAAGAAGCCGAAATCATCTATTGAAGAGGCTCTCATTCTTGAGTTGAAACCATTACCTCCTCACCTTCGCTACGCTTTCTTGGGTAGTGGAGACACATTGCCCGTAATCCTCTCTGCTTATTTGACTGATGTGCAGGTTGAACGTGTGTTATGAGTGCTAAGAGATCGAGTCCGAGCCCTTGGGTGGTCAATAGCTGATATTCGAGGTATTAGTAGCTCGTTTTGCATGCACAAAATATTATTGGAGGAAGACAGCAAACCTAATATTGAGGGCAGGCGGACCGAACCGTTCATGAAGGAGGTGGTGAAGAAAGAGGAATCAAGTGGCTTGCAACCGTGCATTATTTATCCATCTCGACAACAATTAGGCACCGTACAATGTGTCCCGAAGAAAGGGGGGCATATTTGTGGTGGAAAACGAGAAGAATGAATTGGTGCCTCAACGAATCGTTACGGGTTGGAGGATATGTATTGACTATCGCAAGTTGAACAACGCCACCGAAAAGATCACCTTCCTTTTGCCCTTCATGGATTAGATGCTCGACGTATTGGTACAGGCACGATTATTATTGCTTTTTGGATGGTTATTCGGGTTACAACCGGATCATGATTGCACCCGAGGATCAAGAGAAGACCACATTCACATGTCCATATGGCACGTTTGCATTCCGGAGGATGCCTTTCGGTTTGTGCAATGCTCCAGGTACTTTCCAGCGATGCATGATGGCTATTTTCACCGATATGGTGGAAAATTACGTGGAGGTATTTATGGATGACTTCTCTATTTTTGGAGATTCTTTTGATGACTGCTTGAACCATCTTGATGTTTGTGTTAGCTCGTGAAGAAACGAACTTGGTACTTAACTGGGAAAAATGCCATTTCATGGTTCGAGAGGGAATCTTTTTTGGGCACAAGATATCGAGCAAGGGAATAGAGGTTGACAAGGCGAACATTGAAGCAATTGAAAAATTGCCACCACCCGTTTCAGTTCGGGGAGTGCGCAGTTTTCTTAGGCATGCATGATTCTATCGACGGTTCATCAAAGACTTCTCTAAGATTGCTAATACAATGTGCAAGCTTTTAAAGAAAGATGTGAAGTTTGTGTTTAATGAAGCCTGTTTGACGGCTTTTGATGAGCTGAAACGAAGGTTAGTGTCGGCCCCTATTATCATCGCACCCGATTGGTCTCTGCCGTTTATTTTGATGTGTGATGCAAGTGACTTTGCTGTGGGAGCTGTCCTTGGTCAGAAAAGGGACAAGATTTTTCATCCTATTTACTATGCCAGCAAGACACTTGATACAGCCCAGATGAACTATACTGTCACAGAGAAGGAGTTATTGGCGGTTGTCTACGCCTTTGACAAATTCCGATCATATCTTGTGGGCGTGAAGGCGATTATGTACACTGATCACATTGCAGTTCGTTATCTGTTAGCAAAGAAGGATGCAAAGTCGAGGCTTATTAGTTGGGTGTTGCTGCTGCAAGAGTTTGACATCGAGATTCTTGATCGAAAGGGCACAGAAAATCAGGTAGCAGATCACTTATCGAGATTAGAAGATCGGGAACATATGGATAAAGCAGTGGCGATTAAGGAGACTTTTCCTGACGAACAACTCTTTGTTCTTCAATCAGCTGAGGTGCCATGGTATGCAGATATGGTGAACTTTATAGTAAGTGAGATTTACCCCCTGGTGCTAATCACGAGAAGAAGAAATGGATTTTGCATGATGCGTTTCTAAGTGTGGGATGAGCCCTATCTCTATCGGGTTAGCACAGATCAGCTGATCAGAAGGTGTGTTCCAGAGGAAGATGTCCCTGAGATTCTCGAGAAGTGTCACTCATCACCCTATGGGGGACATCATCGGTGACGAAGCATTTGCAAAAGTACTTCAGTCCGGGTTCTACTGGCCAACTTTGTTCAAAGATGCTCATGAATTTGTACGAGCATGTGATAGCTACCAGAGAACCGGAAATATCTCCAAGCGTCATGAAATGCCTTTGAAGGGCATCTTAGAAATCGAGCTGTTTGATATGTGGGGTATTGACTTCATGGGTCCCTTCATACCATCCGAAGGGAATAAGTACATATTGGTTGCTGTAGACTATGTCTCGAAGTAGGTGGAAGCCATTGCACTTCCCACCAATGATGCTAGTGTGGTGGCACGATTCCTGCAAAAGAACATTTTTACAAGGTTTGGAACCCCTCGGGCCATCATTAGTGATCAAGGTATGTACTTTTGCAATCGGCTCTTCGATAAATTACTGCTCAAGTATGGGGTGAAACACAAGATAGAATCGCTTATCATCCTCGGGCAGTGGTCAAGTGGAAGTATCGAACATAGAAATCAAGAGGATTTTGGAGAAGGCGTGAGCGTAAGTAGGAAAGATTGGTCATTGAAGCTTGATGACGCTCTGTGGGCATACAGAACAGCTTACAAAACTCCGATTGGCGCATCTCCCTATAAGCTCGTCTTTGGTAAGGCATGTCATCTACCAGTTGAGCTTGAGCATAGAGCATATTGGGCGATCAAGAAGCTGAATCTAGACATGGTTCAAGCGAAGAAAAGAGAAGTTGTGCCTGCACGTGTTGGAGGAATTTCGCTATCATGCTTATGAAAATGCGAAAATGTATAAGGAGCGAACTAAGAGAATTCATGACAGGCGCATCCAATCTCGTGACTTTGAGCCCAGGCAGTTAGTCTTGCTATATAACTCCCGGCTGAAGATTTTCGGTGGAAAGCTGAAGAGTAAGTGGTCGAGACCATTTGAGGTAGTCCGTGTGACCGACATGGAGCAATTGAGCTAAAGAAACCCAACTCGGATGATACATTCTTGGTGAACGGGCAAAGAGTGAAGCATTACTACGGGGAGGCCACTGACCGCGCGAGGTCCTCCATCGATCTGGAAGAGGCTTGAGGAAAGCCTACGTCGTGCCACGACTTTAAATCAAGCGCTTCCCAGGAGGCAAACCGTGTGAAAAAAAAATAAAAAAAATAAGAAAAACACAAAAAGTGTCGTGCCACGACCTTAACTAAGGCGTTTGTTGGGAGGCAACCCAATTTTTCGTATGGTATAGGTCACGTTTGTTCATGTTGCAGGTATTGGGCGGAACGAAGAACAAAAAATGAAGTGCCTAGTGATTTGCGCATCGGTTCCGCGATGCGGACCGATCACGCATGAAAAAACAGAAATGCCCAGTGATTTGCGCATCGGTCCCGCGATGCGGACCGAGCGAGCAAAGTTCTGCAGCTTCCCGCGATCCTTCCGCGATGCGGACGGATCGTGTGGGTCGACCCGGTTTGTAATTTTTCTCCCCTTATTTATGTTAAAACCGTGCCCTTCACCCCTATTCCCTCACAAAAATGTTTCCTCTCTCAAAAACATTCCCTTTCACTCGAAAATTCCCCATCCCCATTCCCTCTCTAACAAACACAAAATCAAGTTGTTCAAATCCATCCTCCATTAACTTCACAAGGTAAAGGGGTTCATCTTCCATTTTTTCCCCTTTTCCCCTTGTTATTGATGTTTGTAGTTGTAAAGTAGGGATATGGGTATGGGCGAATCTTGGGCGGGGATTGGTATTGCTTTTGTGGTATGAGTGAGTATGGCTAGAATGTGATTCCCATTGTACAAGGGAGGGTTTCTCAACTCACCATTGTTGTCAAAAGTTAAGGGACGATTTTAGGCCCACAAGGTGTTCGATAAAAGTCCCGAACCAAGTTTTTGTGGAAATTGTGAAGTCTTGAGTAGCAATGAAACATTAACCAAGCATAGGAACCCTTGTGCATCTCCTCTCACCATAAAATTCGAAATTGTGATGGAGAATTGGAGAGTTGTGATTTTCCATCCCAAGCTCTACAACATGAAGTAGCTTACGTTGTTTGTGTTTTCTTTGTCATGTAGGAGTAGTTAACTTCTTTGATTTTGATTTTCGTAATGTAGTTTGACGTAAGTGTGGGGTGAGTTCCCCCAATTGTAAAAAAAAAAAAAAATCTGTTTGCTCAAGGTCGAGGCCCGAAAAAATCGACAGGGGCCACGCATTCTAGACTCAAGTACATGTAATATGATTAAGTGTGGGGTTGTGCCACGACTCCTTTTTGTTACTGACCTGTACTTCTCGTTTGGTAATGCGTTGTTTTGCAGGCAAGATGGTTCACGCTAAGTCCAAGGGCAAAGCTGTTGGCTCCTCCTCCCAAGGCACAAAAAGAGGACGAGCACAAAATCCATCCAAAGCGACCAAAGGGCAAACATCTGGAAAGGGCAAGCATCCCGCAGTAGTCATTCCTCCGGTGTCTAAAAGGACGCCCCACCCCCATCTTTCTGGGGACGGGGAAGAATGGTATGCGGAATTTGACACCTCCAAGGGATACAATCATGAGCGGGCGATCAGTCGAGTCTCTTTGAAGAATTTTTTTTGAGATATCTACAACCGCATCGTCGCCATGGGATGGACGTCTGTGTTTGACCAACCGGGGCCCGTGAACATTGATTGGTCATGGAACTTTACGCTAGCATGCCAAGCCATGGGATTCCCGATTCTGTATTCGTTCGAAAAAATTGGGTGCCGTTGACGGCTTTGACTTTGTGCGGGGCAATTGGAGTCCCGGATGTGCCCATTGACCCATTGCTAGAATTCATCAGAAGGCCCGATTATAGAGCTATCCGGGAAACTCTTTGTGGAGCCAACTCCAGAGCTCAATGGGCACGATACTCAGGGCCTCTTCGGAAGCATCGGAGCATGAGCAACTTTTGTAGAGAAGCCCGAGTTTGGTTGCGCCTTCTAAATGCCAGAATCATGCCACTCGATCACTTCTACGAGGTCCAAAAGGAGAGAGTGTGCATAGTGTATTTCTTGATGACAGGGCAGCCGGTGAACATTGGGTATTGGATGATGCAGGAGATTCGAAGAGTGTGGGCTGGCAAGTCGAAAAGGCTAAGTTATGGAAACACTCTCACTTCCTACTTAATGAGGCTCGACGATGAGTTGGCATATGCTACTGATAGAGTGCTTGAGGCACCCACGGACTCACTCGACATCTCAAATGTCATGGCCCCAGCGAGTGCATCCGGACATCATTTGACTCCGGCAGAGGAGAGGTCCGCCCAATCCACAGTGCTAGCCCAGCTGTACTCGGGGATGATGATTGCGAGTGAGCATTTTAACGTTGATCTTTCCAGGGTCTTTATTCAGAACCCCCACACCCCACATTCTCGGGCACTTGTGGGTGAGGTGTCTCAGTTACGTGCGGATGAGGACGAAAACTCGGTTGATCGAGTGATGTCTGCATTTGAAGAAGGGGAGGAGGGAGAGTCGCTTATGCAAGGTGACGACAATAAAGAAAAAGAGGACGCCGAGCCAGATGATGGCGAGTCTAATGAGGAGGACTCTTTGCGATGAGGACGACTAGGCCCTAGTGGGCCCCAGGGAGTATTTCTTACCTAACTTACGCTTTGTTTGTTTCAAATATATATGCATTGAGGGCATTGCATGATTTTAAGTGTGGGGTGGGATACGTCCCTGGTTTGTAACAACATGTTTTGAGGTTGCGGATGGTGATTAGTATGCCTTAGGATTATCCTTTAGTAGTTTTGCATCTTAGTGTCGAAAAAAAAAATAGAAAAAGTTGAAAAAATTCAAAAAGATTTTATTTTCCTTAGATAACTTCTTAAGTCTCTCATTAGTAGGCATTCATCATCCACCCCCTTTGATTTTCTTAAGGCCTCGGTTCTTTCCCGAGGGGGGGCCTTTGAACCGGGCGTAGGTAGATTTTTCTTTCTTTAGTCATAGAAAGGGCTTTTCCTGATGACGGGTGGATGACAACCTGCTTGAGGGAAAATTAGTCCTTAGGATAGGTGTATTCAAATGCTAGGTGCACGAGTTAGGTGAAGTATTGGCATATAAGTGATCTTGAAGTTTTTTTTGTGAAAACATGCCGTGAAATTGTATCACTTTTCTTGAAAGCACTTGAAAATGATTTTTGTTTGACTCGTATGACCCACTTGGCATTGTTGTTTTCCATTGTTGTTTGATTCGAGGGACAACCGGATCCCTCTTGCGTTAATTGTGTGCCATGTGTGATTAAGGTTTTGCATTTGAATCCATGTTTGGTATTGACGTCTAGAATTTGCCCTGTGTGTTCACAAAGCGAAATGAAGTTCGGTTGAGCCTAGAAAATGATAGAGGCGTTTCTTTGATTAGTCACTAAAAAGCCTAAAAAGTTATCCCACCAACTTGCAAATAGCACCATAGTTAACCCTTTTGAGCCTTTTCTTTGATAGCAGTTAATTAGCCTTTACCCCTTCGTTCTATAAAACTTGATTTTTGATCCAAATACTCTATGAGCACTTTAATCATTTACATGTATAATGGGAGTTGGGATGTGAAATAAAAAGGGGAAATGGCTGTTAATTGTAATCTAGGAAGACAATGGGAGCACCGAATGAAAAGAACTAATTCACTTGTAGTTGGGAATTGAAAGAAAAAAAAAAGAGAAAAGAAAGAAATCTGAAAAAAAAAAATGTGTAGCGAAAAAGTTTTCCTTCTAACTTGTGTGACTTTTAAAGAGTGGTGCTTAAACAAAGAAAATGGGTGAATTGGGAGAAATTTAAAGGTTGGTTGGTGTTGAATAAGGGCTAATGAAGAAATTGTGCAAGAATGATAAAAGTATATGTATTAAAGTGCTTAGGGAGGTTAGTCACTATTATCCAAATAATTCCTACCCGTCCCTTTAGCCTACATTACAACCCTCGAAGTCCTACTTGATTCTAGGTTTGTCTTACTTGTATTAGTAGAGTGGTTACACTACGGGTAAGCCTATGGTATGTCGTATTTTACATGTGATATTCTTTGTGAGAGTGAGCGTACTTAATGATGTTATGTCCATTGATTCAAACATATGTGATTCTTGAGAGAAATGGACTACTTTATTTTGGTGAGGGCACATAATTAGCAATAGAGTGGTGAAGCGTTGATTCCTTGATCATAAGGTTGCTTACATGCTTTAACGTGGTGTCGTTAGGTCAATTGGTTTTAAAATTGAAATGGTTTTAGGAAGGTGGTCTTTGATGCTGAAAATAAGGTTTTAAATCTTTGGCATGGCTTTCGCATATTGGCTTGTTGTTTTGGTTTGAAAATTTTCTTTTGAGATAGCCATACTAGCGAATCCTAGTGCGAACTTTGTTTGAATGAGTTGAGCTAGAAGTGTAGTTTGGTGTTGGTTTGTGTTTGCTCTAGGGCGAGCAAGGTCTAAGTGGGGGGTGGTGATATTTGGTACAAATATCATGTTTTGTGTCATTTTACATCCTACTCTTATGACTTTTATCGCTTATTTCATGATGCAATCGTCGTATTTGAACTTATGTCGTCATATTTCATGTGTATAGGTACGAAGATGACAAACGATGGAAAACTATGCTGAAAGTGAGTGATTTTGGAGCTTATGACGATTAGACGAGGTGACGAGTCGAAGACCACAAGCGATGAACAAAAAGAGAAAAAAAACTGAACTGAAAGCCCGCTTTTCATCCGCATCGCGTGAAGAAAGCGGACAAAAACCAGCCCCAGCACTATCATGCGATGCGGAAGGAAAGCGGGAAGCTGCAGACTAGTGCGCGATCCTTCCGCATCGGGGTTCTGCGCAGGTTTCCCGGTTCGACTAGGATTTGGTTTCCTTATTTTTTGTTTTTTACCCTAGACTATATATAGACGTTTTATTTGCTGAGAACGATGTGCTGGGATTATTTCAAAGACTTGTAAGCCACCGTTCTCTTTTCTCTCTCTAGGTTTATTTTATTTTTGATCTTTTTCAACCCTAGGTTATTCATGAATTCTCTTGTCTATGATCGATTCATAAGTAGCTAAACTTCTTAATTCTAGGGTTGTGGCGAAAGACTTGAAAGTTGGTTTGATGACAATTATTATCTATTGATTTTCCATATTTTGGGTTGCTTATTTATTCTTGATCTTAATTGTTTGATTATCTGGCCAATAGTTAGACGCTATCTGTGGTGCGTGAATTGAACTTGAGAAAGGGAATTCACGTACGTAATAAGAATAAATAGAGTTTGTTCGATTTAATCGTTTCGCTACTGAGGATAGAGATATACCCTTTAGCCCTACATAGTTGAATACGGAGAAATAAATGCATTCTTGTTACCTCTGATGACCATAGAGATATAGGCGTTATAGTATCATCTACAGGTTTTTGAGTAGTTCGAGAGAATATCACAAAGTATAATTAACCCGTCAACTAGTAACCGGAAATAAAATAGGTGGAATTGTCGAAGATCATTGGATTGTCGAAAGCCATGGCCCTAGATCTTTCTCTCATCTCGATAATTTTTACAATCTTTGTCAAGATATTCCCGATCACAAAAACACCCATCACAAATTGTTTACTTTTCGTTTTTAGTTTAGTACAATAAACATCTGGATTTTCATTTTCTTGAATAGTTTCATCCGAATTTGAATTAGCTTAACAGTAGAATCTAAGTCTCTGTGGGATCGATATCTGGACTTAACAATCTATATTACTTGTACGACCACGTATACTTGCGTGTGCGTTCGGGAGCAACAATTTGTTAAGGTAATTCAATCGTATATTTCCGAGGTGTTATAAATTGATATGAATTATGCATTAAAATTATGAATTCGGACATAATCGTCTGAACTTTGCAATATTTTTCAATGAGTTTGGTCGTTTGTGTCTGAAGTGTTAGAAATTGATATGAATTATGCATAAAATTATGAATTCATACATAATCGTCTGTATAAGTTTGGTCATGTATCTTTGAGGTGTTATAAACTGATAGGAATTATGCATAAAATTATGAATTTGGCCATATCGCCTGAACTTTGCAATACTTACCAAGGTGTGTCTGGTCATTTATGTCTGAGGTGTTATAAACTTCAACTCTTATTGCAAAACGTTAACTTCAGATTTTACTACATTGAAAGAATGCAAGATGGATATACTTTTCCTTATCATTACTTTCCAAGGGACATAGACCTTGGGTTACAAGTATGTAGATCATGATACAAAACTCCTCATGCTTCCTCAAGATGTATGATTCCATTCTTTCGTAATAAGAATTACTTAAGTGACAAAATTTGATGAGCACAAGCATGCATTGAAAGTGTGATTTGACATTAAAATAGGCACAGGCAAGGGTATGTTTGTAACTACAGAAGATGAGCTCAAAACGTGTACACATTTGCTGAAGAATGATTTAAATTACATGGGATGCCGTTTTGTTGTTATAACATTAGAAAGAGTTTATAACCTTGCAGCTCATTCGAGATCTATTATTGTTGCTTCAGAATGTCTTCCTGTGCCCATTCTTGCAGTGAGTGAGCAGCAAGAAGGTCAGCTTTCATGCAAATTGACAACCAATAGACAATGCAATATATCTAGTTGTTAGAAAGACCAATACACAATGATAATCATGTTTAGGAGGATGTGCAAATCCTATCGCAAGCACCATAACTAAAGAAATTATGAAATCTTAACTCTAGGGCTTGAAATCCCGATTTTCCCAACCCAAAACATGATTGCATGACCAAAATCTGCGAGATTACATGATAGAATAGTAAAAAAGAGGTTAGATTCTTACCCTGTGATGAAATCTCGAAATCCCCTTAAATATCTCCCACGACCGAGGTCTCTAGCTCTCAAATTCATGGTTTGAACAATGAAATTGAATTGGTGAAAAGAAACATAAATCTGCCCAGCTACTCTGCTTCTATGGACATTTCCTCACACGTGCGACATCGCACTTGCGGAAATATGGTCGCAGAAGTGACATCGCACCTGCGGACAATTCATCGAAGGTGCAGAAACTCGGCAACCCTCAACCTCTATAGATTGCGACCAAATGCCGCAAATACGACTCCATATAAGCAAACATATGTCGCAGGTGCGATTTCACCAGATATCACCTGAAACAGAAATCCTAAGTCTCCGAATAATGATTTTAGCTCTCAGAACTCATCTAGTACCCCTCAGACACAAACCAAATATGCATTTCAGTCATAAAACACGTTACGAACCTGATCGCACACCCAAAATATACATAAGGGGTCATCTTGACCCGATGTTGATCGTGGTCAACTTCAACTCATCACTTTAATAAGATCCTTAACCAAGAGTTCAAAACATACCCGAGCCCCTCGGGATCCGTCCCAACTATCTGACTAAGTGATAAATCAAGTTTTAGACCTAACAGAACTGTCCAAATCGAATATGGGTTCGTTAACCCCAAATGCTGACTTTGGTCAACCATTTCCATTTCTTAACTTAAAATTTTTCCAAATTTGTTATTTCTTCTCTTATTCTCACCCGATTTCCTCGGGAATCAAACCACCCATCCTTGCAAGTCAAAAGCATCATTTTAATGCTAGGGTAAAGGTTATTTAGGGGAAAAGTAACTAAAATTCAAAACAGACTAAAATACACATTCATCCTCGAACGTAAAGAAAAAAAGGTACATGTCGTATAAAAATTGGGGATATTTACTATGCATGTCCGACTAGGTCTCCTAAGTAGCCTCCTCGACCAGACGATGCCTCCACTGAACCTTTACCAAAGCTATCTCTTTGGATCTCAATTTCTGGATTTGCCTATCCAAAATGGCTACCGACTCTTCCTCAAAAGTCAAATTCTGATCAAGCAACATTGTATCCCATTATATCACATGAGAACCATCCAAATGGTACTTTTTGAACATCAAAATATGAAGCACGGGGTGAACACCCGACAAACAAGGTGGTAAAGTTAACTCATAGTCTAGCTTACCATACATTGAACAATCTCAAATGGACCAACATACATGGGCTAAACTTTCCCTTCTTTCCGAACCTCATCATACCCTTTATGGGTGAAACCTTCAACAGAATCCGCTTATTAACCTTGAACTTCAAATCACAAACCTTCTGATCCACACAACTCTTTTGTTTACTCTGAGATGTGAGAAGTCTCTCTTGAATCAATTTATCCTTGTCCAAAGAATACCTCAACAAGTCTATACTCCAAGGCCTAACCTCGAATGCATCGAACCAACCAACCGAAGAACGACACCTCTTAGTATATAATGCCTCAAATGGAGCCATCTCGATACTCGAATAGCTATTATTTTAAGAAAACTCCGCCATAGGAAAGAACTGGTCCCCATGAATATAAAAGTCAATCACACAAGCTCACAACATATCCTCGAGGACCGAATAGTCCTCTCGGTCGACCGTCCGAACGTGAAATACTATGTTAAGCTCCACCTAAGTACCTAATGTAAACTACGTGCCCCGATCCAAAATGATAGAAATGGGCACCCCATGCAAGCGAACTATCTCCCGGATGGAGATTCTGGCCAACTTCTCTAAATTATAAGTATTTTGAACCGGTACAATATTTGAAGACTTGGTAAATCTATCCACAATGACCCAAATAGCATCAAACTTCCCTAAAGTTCGTGGTAATCCTACCACAAAGTCCATAGCAATCGACTTCAACTTCCACCCAGGTATGAGCTTCCTTTTAGTAATACCACTAGGCTTTTGGTGCTCGTACTTCACTAGTTGATAATTCAAGCACCATGAAGCATACTCCACTTTATCCCTCTTCATCTGAAACCCATGAATAATGTTGTTTCAAATCCCGGTACATCTTTGTAGCCTTCATGTGAATAGAATACCTCGAATTGTGGGCCTCCTCCATGATCAATCTATTCAAATCACATGTATGAGGAACACATATGCGACCTTTGATCCTTAAAACACCCTCATCATCAAGAATCACCTCTCTTCACCTTTTCTTACAACTCCTTATCCTGCGTCTTGCACAACTTCTCATCATCTAATTATTGAGCCTTAATCTGCTCCAATAAAGAAGACCTTGCCAGGTTCCAAAATATCAAGTCTCACCATATTATTAGCCAAAGATTGAGCGTCCATAGTCAAAGGATGTTCTCCCACCTGCAACCAAGCTAGACTATCCATACTCACCGTTTTCCAACTCAAGGCATCCACCACTATATTGGCCTTGTTGGGTGATAAAGAATATTTATGTCAAGATCTTTAAGCACCTCTAACCATCTCCTCTGCCATCAAATTGAGATCTCTCTGATTGAGAATGTTCTGAAGACCACAATGATCAGTAAACACCTCACATTACATACCATAGAGATAATGCCTTCAAATCTTCAAGGAAAATACTACCACTGCCAACTCTAAATCATGAGTAGGATAGTTCTTCTCATGCACCTTCAACAGCCTCAAGAATTGGCTACAACCTTGCCTTTCTGCATCAAAATACATCCAAGGCCAATCCCCAAATTATCACAATACACGGCATAGCCCTTTCCCTTCACAGATAAAGTTAGAATCGGAGTTGTGGTCAACAAGGTCTTGAGCTTTTGAAAGATCGCCTCACACTCGTCCGACCATTGATAAGCCACATTCTTTTTAGTCAATTTGGTCAATGGGGATGGAATGGATAAAAACCCCTCCACGAAATGCCAACAGTAGCTCGCAAGCCCAAAGAAACTCCGAATCTCGATGACCGAGGTAGGTCTAACTCAATCACGAATCGCTTCAATCTTCTTAGGATCTACCAAGATACCGTCCTTGGGAACTACATGTTCCAAAAAATCCACCGAACTAAGCAAAAACTCATACTTAAAAACTTGGCATACAGTTGTTTTTCCTTCAGAATTCTAAGTACAATCTTCAAATGCTGCTCGTGCTCCTCTCTACTATGATTATATCAAGATGTCATTAATGAAGTCAATAACAAAAGAGTCCAAATATGATCCGAACACAATGTTCATCAAGTCTATAAAGACTGATGAGGCATAAGTTAGCCCAAAAGACATAACCAAAAACTCATAGTGAACATAAAAACTCATGAAAGCTGTCTTAGGGATATCAAGAACTCGCTCTTCCGCGTTACCTGACACACCATAAAAAAAAACAATGATATGCCTGAGTACTGGGGACTCAGTGAGTGTCTCCGGGATAATAAATAATATAAAATAAAATAATATAATATGAGGCAGTGCAACAATGTAAGTAAAGTAGTTTGAAACCAAGAGATAAAACCATTTACAAAACTTAGAGAAACCGTTATTAGAAACCATTAAGAGAGAGTTAAATCACTTTTCAATTCATTATGCCAATTATTAAGATTAAGTCCTCCATTTATGAACTAAAGATCAACATCAAGTCACTCACGAACAATAACAATAATGCCAATATAGGACAAATCAATGAACGAAGGGATGACCATTAAGGTTCCCTAAAACTGCATAGAAGCACCATATCGGGGTTGCACCCTCGATGACTATCCTTCCTCCCGAATAGCTAGGCAAAACCACATCGGAGATATGAACCCTCGGTGACCACTCTTCCTCCCAATTGACTAGGCAAACCACACTAGGATCCATAGTGACCACCTTTCCTCTCGAATAGCTAGGCCAAACACAAACAATAGAAACCAAGGCAAAATAGCCGAATCACAATCATAGCATGGAAGCCGAATCACTCATTATGGATTATGTTCATCATCCCGTTAGTAAGGGTACATCAAATTATTTATGGGTTAGAAACCATGTTCAAGTCTATTAAGTATTAGTTTCAACACAATTCGTTCATAGGGCAAAAGACATGAATCATTCAAGCTTTCCAAAGTCGAGTTTAAGCATCCCTCATAGGCCAATTCATGTTCAAACATCAAACTTTGTAAATTAGTTTCAATAACCCTTTGATAAGGAAATCACATATACATATATATAATATTATACACATAAGGATCCATAAGGGCTTGTCCCTCACGCACATGAAACCTTGCAAAGAAAGCATTTCCTTTAAAGGTTGAAAAATATGTTTGAAAAAGAGACATACCTCAATCCCGATAAAATGGTTCCAACAGAACTTTCACGGTTCAAAAATCACTCTACAATAGGTTATTAATAACAAAGTTTAGAATTTTAACCAATTCTAGGGATTTCTACCCTTATTCAAAAAACTAGGGCTTTTCTAGACTTAAAACTTGTTCTTGAATCCTTATGCGAATCATTAGTGAATTCTAATCCTGTAGTATGCTCTACAATAGTCCAAAATCATTAATAATCCTAAAGAATTAGAAATCTTACCTTTTAGACAATATTCCATATGCCCCCTTCTTCTCCTTTCTTGAGTTTTCAAGAATCTAGGGTTTGTGAAGATGATCTAGTGTCAAATTAATGTTAGAATGATGAAGTAATGATGGTAATTAATCAAGAACTTACCTTAGATGTTTTGGGAAAGTTTTAAGGTTGTTTCCTCTCAAAAGGTCGGCCAAAACGAAGTGGGAATGAATTTAACGAACTGAAAATCTTATAAAATTCGAAACCAGAAAAATAATGGGGTGTGGAACCCTTGCGTCACGGACCCATCATGGATCAGATCAGCTGCAGCACTCGTACCAAGCAGTGGTGCCGCACAAGGCAATATTTTGGTCAAAACTACATTTTGATCACGGCACCCTTGCGATGCGATTGCCTACCGTTTCTCAGTAAAACGGTCACAACTTTTTGTATGTAGCTCCATTGTAGCTGGGAGACCAACTGTTTGGAAGGTATTTCAAAGACCTATAACTTTTATTCTTTGAGTTTTCTCAGATTTTGAATGCAACTATCCGAAAAGTAGGGAATAGTAAGAAGTCCTCCAGACATAGACGAATTTAGAAGCCCTTAAGAGCTTCACTTTTTGGGTTTAACTTCAAAACGACTGTTATCACCCAAATTCATCCCGAATGGCTTTATATAGGTAAAATATTATCTTAATACTAGTTTTACACGTTCATACCTAACTCGAATTTACTGAGTGTTACACCCTAGCACCCTGAAGCTTGTCAATCAAATCATCAATGCGAGAAAAAAGATACTTATTCTTAATTGTAACCTTGTTCAGTTGTTGATAAACAATACATATATGCATGGTTCCGTCCTTCTTCACAAATAGCATTGGAGCACCCCAAAGGGAAACATTAGGTCTTATGAACCCTTTACTCAACTTATCTTGCAATTTCTCCTTTAACTCCACTGGAGCCATTCGATATGGTAAGATAGAAACGGGTTGAGCACCTGGCTCTAAGTAAATGCAGATATCGGTATCTTGATCGTGTGGAATACCTAATAGATCAGCTAGAAACACCTCCAAAAATTTACTTACTACAGGGACTAACTCAAGCGTAGGAGTGTCGTCACTACTATCCCGAATATAGGCCAAATACGCCAAACATCACTTCTCTACCATCCGTTTAGCCCTGAGAAACAATATCATCCTCTTTGGTGTATGACTAATAGCACCCTTTCCCTCTGGTCAAGAAACTCCTGGCATGTCCAATGTAATTGTTTTGGCATGGCAGTCCAAGAATGCATGATAAGGAGATAACCAATCCATGCCTAGAATTATGAAAAATCTACCATGTATAGAATAATCAAATCAACCCAAGTATTATACCCCATCAAAATAACCACACAAGATCGATACACTCGATTCATCACTACAGAAGCCCCAACATGAGTAGAAACACTAACAAGAGTATCAAGCGAATCACATAATATATCCAGACCCAAAGCAAAATAAGTAGACATATAAAAGTATGTAGAGTCCGGATCAAATAATACCGTAGTCGACCAAGGACAAACCTGATAATATCTGTAATAACTACATTAGAAGTCTCAACCTCTGGTCTACCTGGAAATGCATAGCACTGAGCACAACTACCGTCGGCTTGAGAACCTCTATGACCGGACTGAGCACCACCCCTACCAAATTGAGAACCACCTCTGGCGCTTTGTGCACTTCTTCTAGCCGGTTGTACTGCTGCCTCAGGTGTAGAACTGTCTCCCAAACCATGTACACTACGCCCAGAAGAACCACTTGAGGATTCTGCATCGTTTCCTTAACTAGTTAGCTAGAGTGGAAGTGACAATCTCTCCCATAGTGGCCTCTACCTCCAAATGAGGTACCACCATAAGTGCTAGAACTACAGGGCTTCTTGCTTACTCTCCCCTCAAACTCCTAATGTCTAATAGTCTCCATATCTTTAGCGGCATCCATAATTTTTTGAAAAGTACCTCCTGAAGCAGCTTTGTCACGCCCCGAACCATGGCATGGGTGAAACATGGCACTCGGTGCCTTCGTATGCGACCAAGCGAACCACGTAACTAACCGAATCATCATGAGGCATAACATGAGAGGAATATAACGTGAGAATATGATGGGCATTTAAGAACACACATGAAGTCATACAAATTGATTAAATACTTGTTATAACACGGATGCGGAAATAACATGAGTTGAGCCAAAGATGGCTAAACACCTTGTATGTCTAACATAACTAAACTGACTAGTCTATGAAGCCTCTAACCATGAGTCTTGACTGGAAAACGTACTTGCTGGGACAAGGTCCCCAGCATACCTTTAAATGCATAACTAATAAAATAAAGATAACTGACTAAAACCTTGAATGAAATGGGGCTCACCAATAAGCTGATACAAGCGAATCCTACTGAGCAGATATGGCATCTCAAATCCGTACCTGCATCGTGAAATGCAGGCCCCGGGCAATAAAAAGAGATGTTAGCACATTGAATGTACTGGTATGTAAAGCAACTGAATGAAATAACATGGGACATGGAAATAACATAATAGAGACTGAACTGAAACATGATCATGAACATGAGTACATATACGTATATAACATGTGTAAATTATCATGAGTAGGGAGAGCAGTAAATATAACCGACAACATGATTTGGTACTTGCGTCCTACAAGCAGAACACTCATACCTTGCCAGAGACATGAGATTTAATAATATTATGAAAGGATTCGGCCATTATGAGAGATCGTCCTAAGCATGGGTGGAGCGATCCTCATCCTACGGTGGCTACGTAGTTTCGAGTCGTTTTGAAGCCTTCTCGGTAATTAATGCAACTCCCAAAAATATGAACATGGAAAATAAGTGGCACTTGTTGCCCATGGCTTTTCATGAATCATAACTTGCATGTACATGGATATCATTCCTATTATTCTTGCATGAACTTATAAAAACATATATATAGCTTTTCTTGAAAATATCATAATATTTCATAAACTTGCATGTAAGAACTCGTGAAATGCAAGGTATGAGTTTTCATGGATTACAGACAGATTCTCAATAATCATAATGATGTATCAAGAACAAAATGAAGAATTTATAACAATTTAATACATAATATAACATGGGGTATGGACCTAGGGTTATCATGAACATGGTTAAAAACTCTAGTTTTCGTAAAGCTTCATACTTTATAGAAGAAGAAGCGTGGGGAAGAACCCACACATAGATAGTAACCCTACATACCTGGTAATGCTCTAAGCTTGAAATAAAAATTTGAACTTTGGAAGATGAATTCCAAGGTTTAAGTCTTGAGTCCTTTAATGGGTTTTCTTGAAAACCCTATGTTAAGAATAATGATTTCATTGTTAGATTATGAGAACCCATGTTAGAATTGATTTGGAAGGGCTTGGATTGACTTACCATGATGTTTTGGATTGTTGAGAGAAGAATACCTTCGCTCTAGGGTTCTGTGGACTTGTACAAATAAAAATTAGAACCGAAACACCGGTATTTATAGTTTCGGTGCGAAGTGGGAAATACGCACAAAATATACCGTATTCTAAATTACGTCCGTCAGAACCTAGACCGTAATTAAGCATGTTCAACAGGGTAGAAACACTGTAGCACTTCCTTCCCAAATACGACCATCAAATACGGGTCGTATTTCAAAATACGATCCGTATTTAACAATATATATTGCCCAAGCCAAATTCCAGAATGCACAGTGGACTTAGATGCCAAATTACGATTTGAAATACGGGCCGTATATTGAAATACGGTCCGTATTCGGGGCCTAAATCCCGTATCCGACAATTGAAAAGAAATTTCCAATTCTACATTCTTTATGTAGTTTTCTAAGTCTAGAATCATGAATATAGCTTAGTTTAAATGTACGGGTGTTACAATATCTCCCCTTGGAATCATTCGTCCTTGAATGATGGGTCACGGTTAAGAATATGGTTGACATGGATTGAATACATGAACGTGAAGGAAACATGACATGAAACATGGAGAGATCGAATCAACATGACGAGTGGTTACATGGAAACACGGATACCAAAACATGGAACATGGCATCGGATACATGACATAACATGGACTATGGAAAGTTACCTTGAGCATCTCTCGCTTGCTCTTCAAAACAAAAAGTGGTACTTGGACTTCATGTCTTCCTCGGCTTCCCATGTAGCTTCCTCAACTTTCGGACTTCTCTATAACACTTTTACTGAGGCCACTTCCTTAGTTCTCAACTTGCGAACCTGACGATCAAGAATGGCTACACGGATGTCCTCATAGGTAAGGCTATCCTTAGGCGTTATAGTATCGAGCGGGAACAACCAACGACGGGTCTCCTACACACTTTCTCAACATGGATGTATGAAACACCGGGTGTACGGCGGCTAAATCTTGTGGCAACTCCAATTCATAGGTTACTTGACCGACCTTTCGCAAAATGCGTAAGGTCCAATATATCTTAGACTAAGCTTTCCTTTCTTCCCAAATCCCATAACACCCTTCATGGGTGAGACTTTAAGGAGCAACCAATCATTAACTTGAAATTCTAAGTCCCTACGCCTCACGTCTGTGTAAGACTTCTGGCGACTCTTTGCCATTTTCAAACGCTCTTGAATCAACTTTTGACTTTCTCCATAACCTAATAAACCAAATCCGGCCCTAAAAACTCTGCTTCACCAGCTTCAAACCAACTAATTGGTGACCTACACCTTCGCCCATACAGAGCTTCAAACGGTGCCATCCTGATGCTAGCATGATAACTGTTATTATAAGAAAACTCAATGAGAGGTAAGTGATCATCCCAATTACCTTTGAAATCTAGGACACATGCTATCAACATGTCCTCATGGGTACGAATAGTGCGTTGACGACCATCCGTCCGCGGATGAAAAGGCGTGCCGAGGTTCGCCCTCCCTTTGCTTGAAGAGCCGTCTCCTCCGCCTAAGATTCAGCTCTCCTTCTTGAAGATATAGTGTGCTTTTATGATCTACGAAAATATCAATATGCACTCCATACAAATAATGACACCATATCTTAAGTGTAAAAACCACAGCTGCCAACTCTAAGTCATGAGTCAAATAATTCATTTCACGAGTCTTAAGCTGACGAGATGCATAAGCGACAGCCCTACCATGATACATTAAGACGTATCCGAGACCAACTCTCGAAGCATCACAATAAACCACGAACCCTTCGGTTCCTTCTGGTAGTGTCAAAACTGGAGCAGAAGTTAGTCTCTTCTTTAACTTTTCAAAGCTTCGCTCACAAGCATCTGACCATTGAAATTTAACCTTTTTCTGATTCAACTTAGTCAACGGAGCAGAAATAGAGGAAAATCCTTCTACGAAACATCTATAATAGCATGCCAGACCCCAAAAACTTCTTATATCAGAAACTGAGGTGGGTCTGGGCCAACTCCTTATGACATCAATCTTCTGAGAATCAACTTTAACACCTTTACCTGAGATCACATGGCTTAAGAACTCCACTGACTTAAGCCAAAACTCACACTTTGAGAATTTTGCAAAAAGTTCGGGATCTTTAAGAGTTTATAACACTATTCTGAGATGTTTTGCATGATCAGCCTCACTACGGGAATACACTAGAATATCATCAATGAAGACCATGACGAATAAATCGAGATAAGGCTTGAAGATCCTATTCATAAGATCCATGAAAGCAGCTGGCGCATTTGTCAACCCAAATGACATAACAAGAAATTCAAAATGGCCATAACGGGTTCTGAAAGCGGTCTTCGAAATATCAATTTCCTTAACCTTTAACTGATGGTAGCCTGATCTGAGGTTAATCTTGGAATAATATTAGGCACACGAAGTTGGTCAAAATAAGTCATCTATTGGGAAGAGAGGTACTTGTTCTTAATGGTGACTTTGTTCAACTGGCGGTCGTCAATACATATGCGTAAGGAACCATCCTTCTTTCGGACAAACAAAACTGGCGCATCCCAAGGTGAAACACTGGGCCTAATAAACCTCTTATTAAGAAGATCGTTCAACTGGGCTTTTAACTCTTTTAACTCTGCTGGAGCCATTCTGTAAGGCAGAATAGATATCAGCTTAGTACCGAGAAGTAGACCAATTCCAAAGTCAATCTCCCTGTCAGGAGGGACTCCTGGAAGATTTTCGGGAAAGACCTCTAGAAACTCATTTACAATTGAGACGGACCGGAGAGTTGGAGTCTAGGCATCTGAATCCTTGACTCGAACTACGGGTAGATATAACCCTTGAAAATTATTTTTCTGGCTCTTAGGTAAGAAATAAATCTGCCCCTGGGTACTACTAAATTACCCTCCCATTCTATGACGGGCTCGTTAGGGAACTCGGATCTTACAACTTTGGTTCTACAACATGCCGTGGATAAACCATGATCATATCAAAGTCTTCCATTTCTAATTCTGCTAAGGCTATAGTCTTGCGGTTATAAACCGGAACTGGGCAACCCATATAAATACGCCTAGCTATGACTGACTCTCCCACAGAGGTGGACACCTCAAAGGGTTCATGCAATTTTTCTAATTCAATTCCAAACTTCTTAGCAAAAAATGTGATTACATAAGATAAGATGTATCCTAGGTCAATAAGGGCATATACGTCAAAAGTAAAAACTGTTAGTGTACTTATGACAACATCTGCATGAGCTGCTGTATCCTGACGACCTGTCAATGCATACAGATGATTTCATCCTTTGCCTGCGTTTCCAGACTTAGCTGCCCTGTGCCCCTGTTGGGCCTGATTATTACGAGGGACTACCGAATTCGTGGATCGCATGTATGTAACGTTCGGTACGCTGTCTAGCTGATGGATAATCTCTCTGAATGTGGCCCTTCTGGCCGCAACCATAGCACGCATCTGTACCCATACGACACTCACCTAAGTGTCTCTTTCCACACTTGCTGTAAGCTGGAATAATATAGGCTAACTGACCCACACTAGCCTGAGAATAAGAACTCGATAGTCTGAATTTCTGCTTCTTGTCATTTCAGAACTTAGGGACTGGGGCACTTGCTATGGATGGAGCAGGTCCTGCTGACCTCTTCTTAAAGAATTTCCTATTCCCATTATCGCTGAACTGTCCGGCAAACTTGACCCCCTTGTTGAACTCTTTGTCTTTCTCTTTCTACAAGGCTTCCTCCTCCTTTAGCTTTGTCTTATTCCCATGTACGAAAGCAACCATCTTGGAGATAGTCATCCCCCCGTTCTGTGTAGCAATATTGGCCCCATCATACAAATGGGGATCCAGACCGCTAACAAACCTTCTCACTCTTGCCTCCATGTCCGATATCATAAATGGAGCATGCTTAGTTAGACTAAAAAATTCCAAATAGTAGTCCTAAACTGGCCTGCCATTCTGGTTAAGCTTTAGGAATTGCTCAGCATTAGCTTCTCTTACTTCTATTGGCATGAAGTGGTCTAGGAATGCGCTTGCAAATTCATCCCATGTAGCATCAGGTGCATCCTCACCTCGGGATAATTCCTAAGATTCATACCAAGTGTTAGCAATGCTCTGCAGCTGATGAGCTCCAAAAGTAGCTGCTTGAATTTCCATAACTATCATAATCTTGAAGATTTTCTAAAGAGGATCAATGTAGTCCTGAGGGTCCTCGTCTTTCTTTGTCCCCGTGAAGACTGAGGGATTCATCCTGAGAAAGTCCTTAGTCTTAGAAGACTCTCTATTATTCCCTGAACTTAACCTAGATTCCTGACACTGGGCCTGAGTTGCAACTAACTGCGTGAGTATAATAGTGCTTCTAACATCAGTATCATTAGTTCCAGGTGGAGGAGCTGGAGTCTCGGTTGGAGTAGTAGTCATTGGTGGCGTAGTCTGTGGCAGAGGTGCCTGATCCGAAGTGGCTCGGATAGCTTCTGTCCTTGCAGCATTAGCAGCTGCTCTTTGGCTGTTAGAAGTCTTCCTCTTTGCAGGCATGATTCTGAAAATACGCACACGCACGAATTAGAAGGTATCCTGAGAATCCTGCTCTAGCTGCACGGTCTAGAGTATGAAAGAAGCGAGACAATCCTAAATGTCTTGATGGTCAACTGTTTATATGTATAGGGCCCTCACACATATAAAAGTGACCCTACTGGACACAGTTTCATAGGCTTCATAAGATACTTGAGCCTTCCTCTGATACCAAGCTTTGTCACGCCCCGAACCATGGCCTGGGTGAAACACGGCAATCGGTGCCTTACTGCATGTGACTGAGCCAGCCACATGGCTTGCTGAAACATCATGAGTCATAACATGAGCGGAAATATAACGTGAGAACATGATTGGCTTTTAAGAACACACATGAAGTCATAAAAATTGATAAAATACTCGTTATAACATGAATGCAGAAATAACATGAGTTGAGCCAAAGATGGCTAAACACCTTGCATGTCTAACATAACTAAACTGACTAGTCTATGAAACCACTAACCATGAGTCTTGACTGGAAAACGTACTTGCTGGGACAAGACCCCCAGAATACCTTTAAATGCATAACTAATAAAATAAAGATAACTGACTAAAACCCCGAATGAGATGGGGCTCACCAATAAGCTGATACGAGCGAATCCTACTGAGCAGATATGGCGTCTTGTAAATCCGTACTTGCATCGTGAAATGCAGGCCCCCGGGCAATAAAAGGGGACGTTAGCACATTGAATGTACTGGTATGTAAAGCAACTGGATGAAATAACATGGGACATGGAAATAACATAATAGAGACTGAACTGAAACATGATCATGAACATGAGTACATATACATATATAACATGTGTAAAGTATCATGAGTAGGGAGAGCAGTAAATATAACCGACAACATGATTTGGTACTTGCGTCCTACAAGCAGAACACTCATACCTTGCCAGAGACATGAGATTTAATAATATTATGAAAGGATTCAGTCATTATGAGAGATCGTCCTAAGCATGGGTGGAGCGATCCTCATCCTACGGTGGCTACGTAGTTTCGAGTCGCTTGAAGCCTTCTCGGTAATTAATGCAACTCCCAAAAACATGAACATGGAAAATAAGTGGCACTTGCTGCCCATGGCTTTTCATGAATCATAACTTGCATGTACATGGATATTATTCGTATTATTCTTGCATGAACTTCTAAAACATATATATAGCTTTTCTTGAAAATATCATAATATTTCATAAACTTGCATGTAAGAACCCGTGAAATGCAAGGTATGAGTTTTCATGGATTACAGACAGATTCTCAATAATCATAATGATGTATCAAGAACAAAATGAAGAATTTATAACAATTTAATACATAATATAACATGGGGTATGGACCTAGGGTTATCATGAACATGGTTAAAAACTCTAGTTTTCGTAAAGCTTCATACTTTATAGAAGAAGAAGCGTGGGGAAGAACCCACACATAGATAGTAACCCTACATACCCGGTAATGCTCTAAGCTTGAAATAAAAATTTGAACTTTGGAAGATGAATTCCAAGGTTTAAGTCTTGAGTCCTTTAATGGGTTTTCTTGAAAACCCTATGTTAAGAATAATGATTTCATTGTTAGATTATGAGAACCCATGTTAGAATTGATTTGGAAGGGCTTGGATTGACTTACCTTGATGTTTTGGATTGTTGAGAGAAGAATACCTTCGCTCTAGGGTTCAGGGACTTGTACAAATAAAAATTAGAACCGAAACCTGGTATTTATAGTTTCTGGTGCGAAGTGGGAAATACAGACCAAAATACAGTCCGTATTCTAAATTACAGTCCGTAAACCTAGACCGTAATTAAGCATGTTCAACAGGGTAGAAACACTGTAGCACTTCCTTCCCAAATACGACCATCAAATACGGGCTGTATTTCAAAATACGGTCCGTATTTAACAATATATATTGCCCAAGCCAAATTCCAGAATGCACAGTGACTTAGATGCCAAATTACGATTTGAAATACGGGCCGTATATTGAAATACGGTCCGTATTCTGGGGCCTAAATCCCCATCTGACAATTGAAAAGAAATTTCCAATTCCCACATTCTTTATGTAGTTTTCTAAGTCTAGAATCATGAATATAGCTTAGTTTAAATGTACGGGGTGTTACAATATCTCCCCCTTGGAATCATTCGTCCTTGAATGATGGGTCACGGTTAAGAATATGGCTGGACATGGATTGAATACATGAACGTGAAGGAAACATGACATGAAACATGGAGACTGAATCAACATGACAGGGTTACATGGAAACACGGATACCAAAACATGGAACATGGGCACTGGATACATGACATAACATGGACTATGGAAAGTTACCTTGAGCATTCTCTGCTTGCTCTTCAAACAAAAAAGGGTACTTGGACTTCATGTCTTCCTCGGCTTCCCATGTAGCTTCCTCAACTTTCGGACTTCTCTATAACACTTTTACTGAGGCCACTTCCTTAGTTCTCAACTTGCGAACCTGACGATCAAGAATGGCTACACGGATGTCCTCATAGGTAAGGCTATCCTTAGCTGTTATAGTATCAGCAGGAACAACCAACGACGGGTCTCCTACACACTTTCTCAACATGGATGCATGAAACACTGGGTGTACAGCAGCTAAATCTTGTGGCAACTCCAATTCATAGGCTACTTGACCGACCTTTCGCAAAATTCTGTAAGGTCCAATATATCTTAGACTAAGCTTTCCTTTCTTCCCAAATCCCATAACACCCTTCATGGGTGAGACTTTAAGGAGCAACCAATCATTAACTTGAAATTCTAAGTCCCTACGCCTCGCGTCGTGTAAGACTTCGCGACTCTTTGCCATTTTCAAACGCTCTTGAATCAACTTTTGACTTTCTCCATAACCTAATAAACCAAATCCGGCCCTAAAAACTCTTCACCAACTTCAAACCAACTAATTGGTGACCTACACCTTCGCCCATACGAGCTTCAAACGGTGCCATCCTGATGCTAGCATGATAACTGTTATTATAAGAAAACTCAATGAGAGGTAAGTGATCATCCCAATTACCTTTGAAATCTAGGACACATGCTATCAACATGTCCTCATGGGTCTGAATAGTGCGTTCAGCCTGACCATCTGTCTGCGGATGAAAAGCTGTGTTGAGGTTCAGCTCCCTTTGCTTGAAGAGCTGTCTCCTCTGCCTAAGATTCAGCTCCCTTTTCTTGAAGATATAGTGCAGGCTTTTATGATCTCTGAAAATATCAATATGCACTCCATACAAATAATGACACCATATCTTAAGTGTAAAAACCACAGCTGCCAACTCTAAGTCATGAGTCAAATAATTCATTTCACGAGTCTTAAGCTGACGAGATGCATAAGCGACGGCCTACCATGATACATTAAGACGTATCCGAGACCAACTCTCGAAGCATCACAATAAACCACGAACCCTTCGGTTCTTCGGTAGTGTCAAACCGGAGCGAGAAGTTAGTCTCTTCTTTAACTTTTCAAAGCCGCTCACAAGCATCCGACCATTGAAATTTAACCTTTTTTCGATTCAACTTAGTCAACGGAGCGAGAAATAGAGGAAAATCCTTCTACGAAACATCTATAATAGCATGCCGTACCCAAAAACTTCTTATATCAGAAACTGAGGTGGGTCTGGGCCAACTCCTTATGACATCAATCTTCTGAGAATCAACTTTAACACCTTTACCTCAGATCACATGGCTTGAGAACTCCATTGACTTAAGCCAAAACTCACACTTTGAGAATTTTGCAAAAAGTTCGCGATCTTTAAGAGTCTGTAACACTATTCTGAGATGTTTTGCATGATCAGCCTCACTACGGGAATACACTAGAATATCATCAATGAAGACCATGACGAATAAATCGAGATAAGGCTTGAAGATCCTATTCATAAGATCCATGAAAGCGGTGGCGCATTTGTCAACCCAAATGACATAACAAGAAATTCAAAATGGCCATAACGGGTTCTGAAAGCGGTCTTCGAAATATCAATTTCCTTAACCTTTAACTGATGGTAGCCTGATCTGAGGTTAATCTTGGAATAATATTAGGCACCCTGAAGTTGGTCAAAATAAGTCATCTATTCTGGGAAGAGGGTACTTGTTCTTAATGGTGACTTTGTTCAACTGGCGGTCGTCAATACATATGCGTAAGGAACCATCCTTCTTTCGGACAAACAAAACTGGCGCATCCCAAGGTGAAACACTGGGCCTAATAAACCTCTTATTAAGAAGATCGTTCAACTGGGCTTTTAACTCTTTTAACTCCCCGGAGCCATTCGTGTAGGCGTAATAGATATCGCCTAGTACCGAGAAGTAGACCAATTCCAAAGTCAATCTCCCTTGTCGGGGAGGGACTCCTGGAAGATTTTCGGGAAAGACCTCTAGAAACTCATTTACAATTGAGACGGACCGGAGAGTTGGAGTCTAGGCATCTGAATCCTTGACTCGAACTACGGGTAGATATAACCCTTGAAAATTATTTTTCTGGCTCTTAGGTAAGAAATAAATCGCACTGGTACTACTAAATTACCCTCCCATTCTATGACGGGCTCGTTAGGGAACTCGGATCTTACAACTTTGGTTCTACAACATGCCGTGGATAAACCATGATCATATCAAAGTCTTCCATTTCTAATTCTGCTAAGTCAGCTATAGTCTTGCGGTTATAAACCGGAACTGGGCAACCCATATAAATACGCCTAGCTATGACTGACTCTCCCACAGGGGTGGACACCTCAAAGGGTTCATGCAATTTTTCTAATTCAATTCCAAACTTCTTAGCAACAAATGTGATTACATAAGATAAGATGTATCCTAGGTCAATAAGGGCATATACGTCAAAAGTAAAAACTGTTAGTGTACTTATGACAACATCTGCATGAGCTGCTGTATCCCGACCTGTCAATGCATACAGATGATTTCATCCTTTGCCTGCGTTTCCAGACTTAGCTGCCCTGTGCCCCTGTTGGGCCTGATTATTACGAGGGACTACTGAATTCGTGGACTGCGCCATGTAACGTTCGGTACGCTGTCTAGCTGATAGATAATCTCTCTGAATGTGGCCCTTCTGGCCGCAACCATAGCACGCATCTGTACCCATACGACACTCACCTAAGTGTCTCTTTCCACACTTCTTCGTATGTTGGAATAATATAGGCTAACTGACCCACACTAGCCTGAGAATAAGAACTCGATAGTCTGAATTTCTGCTTCTTGTCATTTCAGAACTTAGGGACTGGGGCACTTGCTATGGATGGAGCAGGTCCTGCTGACCTCTTCTTAAAGAATTTCCTATTCCCATTATCGCTGAACCAAACTTGACCCCCTTGTTGAACTCTTTGTCTTTCTCTTTCTACAAGGCTTCCTCCTCCTTTAGCTTTGTCTTATTCCCATGTACGAAAGCAACCATCTTGGAGATAGTCATCCCCCCGTTCTGTGTAGCAATATTGGCCCCATCATACAAATGGGGATCCAGACCGCTAACAAACCTTCTCACTCTTGCCTCCATGTCCGATATCATAAATGGAGCATGCTTAGTTAGACTAAAAAATTCCAAATAGTAGTCTAAACGGCACCGCCATTCCGGTTAAGCTTTAGGAATTGCTCAAAGATTAGCTTCTCTGACTTCTATTGGCATGAAGTGGTCTAGGAATGCGCTTGCAAATTCATCCCATGTAGCATCAGGTGCATCCTCACCTCGAGATAATTCCCAAGATTCATACCAAGTGTTAGCAATGCTCTGCAGCTGATGAGCTCCAAAAGTAGCTGCTTCAATTTCCGTAACTGTCATAATCCTAAAAGTTTTCTGAAGAGCATCAATGTAGTCCTGAGGGTCCTCGTCTTTCTTTGTCCCCGTGAAGGCGAGGGATTCATCCGAGAAAGTCCTTAGTCTTAGAAGACTCTCCATTATTCCCCGAACTTAACCTAGATTCGACACGTTGGCACCGAGTTGCAACTAAGAATCGCGTGAGTATAATAGTGCTTCTAACATCAGTATCATTAGTTCCAGGTGGAGGAGCTGGAGTCTCGGTTGGAGTAGTAGTCATTGGTGGCGTAGTCTGTGGCAGAGGTGCCTGATCCGAAGTGGCTCGGATAGCTTCTGTCCTTGCAGCATTAGCCCTACCTTTGCTTTTGGTCGTTAGAAGTCTTCCTCTTTGCGGAGCATGATTACGAAAATACGCACACGCACGAATTAGAAGGTATCCTGAGAATCCTGCTCTAGCTGCACGGTCTAGAGTATGAAAGAAGCGAGACAATCCTAAATGTCTTGATGGTCAACTGTTTATATGTATAGGGCCCTCACACATATAAAAGTGACCCTACTGGACACAGTTTCATAGGCTTCATAAGATACTTGAGCCTTCCTCTGATACCAAGCTTTGTCACGCCCCGAACCATGGCCTGGGTGAAACACGGCAATCGGTGCCTTTGCATGTGATCGAGCGAACCACATGGCTTGAAACTGAAACATCATGAGTCATAACATGAGCGGAAATATAACGTGAGAACATGATTGGCTTTTAAGAACACACATGAAGTCATAAAAATTGATAAAATACTCGTTATAACATGAATGCAGAAATAACATGAGTTGAGCCAAAGATGGCTAAACACCTTGCATGTCTAACATAACTAAACTGACTAGTCTATGAAACCACTAACCATGAGTCGAACTGAAAACACTTGCCGGGACAAGACCCCGAATACCTTTAAATGCATAACTAATAAAATAAAGATAATGACTAAAACCCCGAATGAGATGGGGCTCACCAATAAGCCGATACGAGCGAATCCTGCGGCGTATATGGCGTCTTGTAAATCCGTACTTGCATCGTGAAATGCGGGCCCCGGCAATAAAAGGGGACGTTAGCACGTTGAATGTCTTGGTATGTAAAGCAAGCTGGATGAAATAACATGGGACATGGAAATAACATAATAGAGACCGAATCGAAACATGATCATGAACATGAGTACATATACATATATAACATGTGTAAAGTATCATATATATAGGGAGAGGCGGTAAATATAACCGAAAACATGATTTGATACTTGCGTCCTACAAGCAGAACACTCATACCTTGCCAAAGATATGAGATTTAATAATATTATGAAAGGATCCAGTCATTATGAGAGATCGTCCTAAGCATGGGTGGAGCGATCCTCATCCTACGGTGGCTACGTAGTTTCAGGCTGCTTGAAGCCTTCTCGGTAATTAATGCAACTCCCAAAAACATGAACATGAAAAATAAGTGGCACTTGCTGCCCATGGCTTTTCATGAATCATAACTTGCATGTACATGGATATCATTCGTATAATTCTTGCATGAACTTATAAAACATATATATAGCTTTTTTTGAAAATATCATAATAGTTCATAAACTTGCATGTAAGAACCCATGGAATGCAAGGTATGGGTTTTCATGGATTACAAACAGATTCTCAATAATCATAATGATGTATCAAGAACAAAATGAAGAATTTATAACAATTTATTACATAATACAACATGGGGCATGAACCTAGGGTTATTGTGAACATGGTTAAAAACTCTAGTTTTCGTAAAGCTTCATACTTTATGGAAGAAGAAGCGTGGGAAAGAACAATGATGTTCCCACATATAGATAGCAACCCTACATACCTGGTAATGATCCAAGGTTGAAATAAAAATCTCAACTTTGGAAGAAGAATTCTAAGGTTTTAGTCTTGAGTCATTTAAATGGGTTTTCTTGAAAACCCTATGTTAAGAAAAATGATTTCCTTGTTAGATTGTGAGAACACATGTTAGAATTGATTTGGAAGGGCTTGGATTGACTTACCTTGATGTTTTGGATTGTTGGGAGAATAATATCTTCGTTCTAGGGTTCAGGGACTTGTAAAAATAAAAATTAGAACTGAAACCAGGTATTTATAGTTTCTGGTGCGAAGTGGGAAATACAGACCTAAATACGGTCCGTATTCTGAATTACGGTCCGTAAACCCGGACCATAATTAAGCATGTTCAACAGGACAGAAACACTGTAGCACCTCCTTCCCAAAATACGACTATCAAATACGGGACGTATTTCAAAATACGGTCCGTATTTAACAATATATATTCCCCAAGCCAAATTCCAAAATGCACAGTGATTTAGATGCCAAATTACGATTTGAAATACGAGCCGTATACTGAAATACGGTCTGTATTCTGGGGCGTAAATCCCCATTTAACAATTGAAGAGAAAATTCTAATTCTCACATTCTTTATCTGGTTTTCTAAGTCTAGAATCATGAATATAGCCTAGTTTAAATGTACGAGGTGTTACATGCTACCTGGGCTGCTATAAACCGAAGAGGATAAGCCAGCCCTCTAACAAATCTCCATATCCTCTCGGCCTCATCGGACGTAATCATTAATGCGTGACGAGGCAACGTATGGAATCTCATCTCATACTCAATTACAAATATCCCATCCTATCCCTGCTTATCGAATTGATCCCTCTTGTCCTCCCTCACACTACGGGGGATAAACTTCTCCAGAAACACTTTAGTAACTCAGCCCAAGCAAGAGGGGTGACCTAGCTGGCCTACTCTCAACAACAATCCTCCATCGTTGCTTGGTGGGTCCGATCATTTGAAAGACAGTGAAATCAACTTCTTTGCACTCAACCAAACCCAGGTTGTGTAACCTCTCATGGCAAATTACCTAGAACTCATAAGCATTATCATCGGGATGTCCATCATATATGGTGGCTTCATTTTCTCTAACCAATCATACCTCTTCTGCGTCTTTAAGGTCATAGTAGGCTGAGCAACTGGGCATGGAACAGTACAGGAAACTGGAAAACCCATAAACTTAGGAGCCACAACTGCAACTAGTTTTACCCTTGGAGTTCGAAACCCTGCAACAACCATAATATCGAGAGACTAATCTCCTATTTTCATCTAAGAACCATTCGGAGTAACCGATAGTATGGTATTATGTGCCATAACCTTGAAAAATCCTAAGATACACACCAAAGTGTCCTAAAGAATTGAAATAGTAATGAACTCAGGTGGTGCCTATGCGGGTCAAACCTCATCCACCTAAATCGGCTCCTCCTTCAGAACATTCTCTGGTACCGTAGACACATCCCTATCAGGGCCCTGAGCAGTTGCTGGTGCTCGACTTCTGGATGGTAAAGTATCACGAGCTCTGCCCCTGTCTCTCGCCTTGCCAGTTCCCCTTCCTTCTCCTCATGCAACTGCCCTCGCACCGGGTACACGTGCGGGCTCCTGGTCTCCAACTGCAGCGATCATATCCTCGCTATCTGTGAGAGAGTGAAACAAGAAAACTTTAGATCCAAATAGAAACAAGTAAGCACAGTAAGGAATGAAGGATTATAATTCTCCTAAATGTACTATAGCCTCTCGAAGATAGGTACGAAACTCATTGTACCAATCCGAAAGACTCACTAGACATTATTCTTGTACTCGTGAAAACAGTATAACCTAAAACTCTAATATTATTTTTCACGACCCAAATTCTAAAGCCGGGAATGCACATACCCCTACCCAATAGGTGAAACATCCACAACCGATTTAGTCAATTTCAAATAAGTATATTATGCGGAAATAAATAAATAAGCCATTTCAAGTCATAAAGTAAGTCTCATAGTCATAAATAAGCGGAAATAAGTACTACAACCCAAAACCCTGGTGTCATAAGTAAAAGAACTACTATAAAAAATGTACACATCTCGAATAATATCTGAATACACTATCTGAATGTAATAAAAGACAAGAATGATGTAAATGAGAATAATTCGGTGCCACGGATCAGAGAACAGCTCACCCCGAATCCTCCAAGTTAGTCTCTTCAATGATCGGTGAAGCCTTACGCTCCGGTAGTACTTAGGACAGACTCTGCACACAAAAAGGTTCAGTAAGTGTAGAGTGAATGTACTTAGCAGCATCGTTGATCGATCATAAACTAAAATGGTGACAAGGGTTGGTCTTCTGAATACTTACTCCCAAACTTATCTGTTATTAGTTCATAAAGGCATATTTGTAATCCAACAAGTAAAAAGATAAGAAAATCACCCAGTTCAACAAGCAGTGAAGTAGTCAGTCAAGTGAGATAAGTCCATTTAGACCAACACACCAAGTAAGTCAAACAGTAAAGAATTAATGAAATAATATGAAGTGATATGCAAATGCAAGCAAATGCCATTTATCACTGGTATACACACGCTACGTAATATGGAATACGTGACTCATAAAGGACTCGCGTGGTCCGTACTCCACCTAAAACCATTTCTCATCGGTAACTGAGCCATTTAGGCTCTCAATCTCAGCACTTAGCCAATTTGACTCTTATTACCTGTACTTAGCCAATTCATCTATCATCAGCATCACTCCTTCTAATAACATTTCCCATCGGGCCCTACATATGTATCCTCAAGTATAATATGCATGAGATACCATATGAAAGCATGAATATGACATGCATATATAAGCATCAAGGCGATAAAGTAAAGGCTCAACTTAGCTCTTTTTCAAACTTGAACGAGAATTTCGAAGTGACGAGAACACAAAATCAACAAGTAAGACAAACATATTTCGTAGAAACAAGCAGTAGGAGATTCATATCTCACATCACGATTACATCAATCAATTTAAGCTATTAGCTTATACCCACATGCTTTTGCATTCTTACAATGAAGGTAAACAATTCAATTAGTACATAACTTCCCAAAACATGACACCGATACCTAATATGAGTACTCGTACTGGACCCCTTGTTACCCATACTCCCTTTTCATTAGTTAATTTACCAACTAGGCGCTTTAAACAGAGTCATGTTGTCACTAAACAATTTGGTTAAGCCGTGCGGGCACTTACCTTTCCCACCTCGGTAAGCGAACCTCAACCCAATGATAATAAAGGCATAAGTAAACAAATCAATAAAGCGGAAGAGAACAAATCACATTATTTTGACGCTAATTAATATAGAAAAGTGCGAAAATAAGGCAAATACACCTAGGGTCTGGTCTAATCTATACAAGAGCATCTAGAATTCGAAATATACAAGTTTGGAAATATAATAATACATCAAATCTGTATGTCTCAGAATGAAAAAGTAAGACATAAATAAGGAGAGTCTTCAAGGCGAATGCCGTCTCATGCTCATTGTCGTAGACTGGCAGCCCGATAGCGACTTTCAGCCACGAGAGATGGAAGAGGATCCAACCTGGAACTCTGCACTCATAAACAAATGCAGCAAGTGCAGGTCAGTACGAAACCACAGTACTGGTAGGTATCATAGGCCGACTAAATATAGCTAACATAATTCAGACAATAAAGCAAGATAGGCAGATAAATCAATAATTATAAGTCGAACATAATCGGAACCAAGTACACGTCATCACCAAGGTAGAAGCATCTAAACCCAAGTGTGCCAAGTCTCAATATGTCCAATCCGAAACCAACATCACAAGTAAAACACCAGATCATCACAATATGAGCCATGATGCAATGCAATGCAATAATGTATGAATGGAAATGCAATGCTATGCAATGCTGTGTACACATGCACTCCGGACGGAAACCTCCACGTCTCGGTAGTACAACCCAAGGTGATTCGCGAAGTCTAAGTGCTACTCGCCCCGAATCTTTGTCCAACAGACAGACGAGACTCCGAATCTTTACCCAATGAGGATTTTTATCATCACCACCCCGGGGGACCCGTCGAGTCCATGCACTTACTCAATCCATAATTTTGGGATAAATATCGGATATCAGACTCTCACGTCACTCTCATCTAAATCGAGCCCAACTCATCACAGTGTTTCATCAAGTATCAGCAATGTATCAACCGCATATAATGAAGGATGAGAATGCGTGCAATGTATGTGTCAACATTAGTAATTGATCAATATCACAAGTACCAAACATGGGTACACCAACAATATCATGGAATACTACACAAGCCATATAGAACACTATCCTCATATCAACAAGTAAGGTACTACAATACCACAATCAAGATGTAACAACAGTCCTAATATCTACTATCATCACGTGGCATCAAGCCAACATCAATAGAATAATCAAGTCACATCACAACGGGGTGGCTAGCCCCAATCACACAACAGGGCCCAACCTAAGACAATATCCAACCCAACTTCGTACCCGAAGGTTTATATGCTGCCTCCGATAATATCATCTAAATATATGCTTCGCTACATAAAGTCTCACCAAGGGTAAGCCATAGCCTACCTGGATGGCCGAACAACAATACACCAACAATCACTCCTTAGCCTTGCCCTTCCGCAGAGCCTCAAGATCAAGAAAGTTTAGGCATATTCGAAATCTAGATTAGAAATCGTGAAGATCAATACCTATATTGCTATCATTCAATTTAGGTCAAAAAACAACCCTAGAATTTGGGGAAACGAGGCCTATAAGGTCAAAACGGGAAATTCGGGGGCTAAATATCCAATTAAACACTTGGTGATCACAATCCATCAACCAATCTCTAAATTAACTCAAGGTTTTAGCCAAAATCAAAACCCAAGCAAAACACTCAATTTGGGTATAAACCCTAACTCTTAGATTCAAGGATTCAACACTAATAATGGAGGATGTATGATTAACAACCTTAGATATATAATAATCTAGTATAAACCCAATCAATTTCATCATTTAAAAGCCTAGGTAGAATATCCATCAAACCCTCTTTAATCTTCCATTACTAATGAACTAAAAAGGAAAAAGGGATTCTAAGATGATTAGGAATAATGAATTAGCAAGAAGATTAGAAGGACTTACCACCAAGAATCCTCTAGAATAGTTCCCAAGAGCTTAAATTTCGTAATGGTAATAAATGATAGACTAAGGGCTTTTAATACAAACTTAATGAAAATAACAGGCCCGATATCGTTACGACGGCATCAGGACCGCCACGACGTCACCGCCCCAATGTCCAATCAGATTGTCGGGACGGTCAGGACAAACATGGCTTGGCCCGCCCAGCTGCCATCCCACCGCTATGGCGGCGCAGCTGAGATGGTTCTGGTGCCTCTTGGCGGACACGAGGTACCAGAAATCCCAAATATTTTTCATGTCTCAACCGAAATCCCAACCAATTCCCGAGGCCATCTACTCACAAACCACAAACACAGACCCCCATAAAAACACGTTGGGAACGCATTCGTGGCCTCGGAATTCCCAATGAAGGTCTCGTTAATCGAGTCAACTCCCGATACCTCAATTCTAACTTTCCAACCCAAGTCTCACAATGCATCCGAGTGCATTGGGAACCGATCCAGATATGCGCACAAGTTCTAAACGACCATCTAGACTTCTCAGAATTGACAGGTTTCTGAAAAAGGTCCGTTTACCTAAAAGTCAACTCTTTTTTGCTTTAAGCTCAAATTTCACAAAAAGTGGCCTGAATTAAATCTAGACACCTCAAGAAATGTGTCAACGGTCCTCTTGGGTCAAAAGTGAGCTAACCAAGCTCGAAAAGAGGCGAAAGTGCCGGAAAGGCTATAACGACCAAACGGGTTGTTACATCAGATACCAATTAAATCATCGCTCGTCCTCGAGCGAAGAAAGAAAAGGAACGGGAAAATACTTGAATCAGTGAACAAATGGGGATATCGATTACGCATGTCTAACTCACTCTCCTAAGTAGCCTCCTCAAGACGGTGCTTCCATTGCACCAGAAGCAATCTCCTTCGACCTCAACTTTCGAACCTGCCTATCTAAGATGGCAATAGGCTCCTCCTTATAGGTCAAATTCTCATCAAGTAATATCGAATCCCAACGAACAATGTAAGTACCGCGACGTGGTACTTTTTCAGCATCATGGAAAATCAGATGAACTCCCGCCAAGCCTGGCGGCAAGGCTAACTCATAGCAACATTGCCCACATGGTCAATAATCTCAAATGGGCTAATGTACTTGGGGCTCAACTTGCTCTTCTTCCCAAACCTCATAACACCCTTCATGGGTGAAACCTTTAATAGAACCCGATCACCAACCGCAAACTCCAAATCTCGGACCTTCCGATCCGTATACATCTTTCGTCGACTCTGAGCTACCAAAAGGTTAGCCTGAATAACTCTCACTCTATCAAGGGACTCTCAACAGATCCGTACCCCAAGTTGAACCTTGAACCCATCAAACTAGGCAACCGGAGATCTACACCTCCTACCATATAAAGGCTCAAAAGGTGACATGCCAATACACGAATGATAACTGTTGTTGTACGCAAACTCTGCAAAAGGTAAGTGTTGATCCCAATGACTGCCAAAATCAATAACACACAAGCTCTCAACATGTCCGCTCGGACTGGCCATCGGTTTGGGGGTGAAAAGCTATACTGAGATCCAATCGGGTACCCAACTCCTCATGAAAAGCCCTCCGTAATCGGTGTTGGAAGATAGTACCCGCATCGATACGTGTATGGACATTGCCCGCGTACGTGCGCACGCCCGTGGCACGGAAGAGCGACAGGCGGGGCGGCCACCGAGAGATTACGACGAGAGCCGGGCCCTGGGGTGCGCCGTATCGGCCGGATATACCGGAGAGTTTCGCAGTGGGCCGTCTCGGGCCATGTGGGCACCGTAGGCGTTCTTCCCGCCTGGGCCTCGAAGCACACCCCCCGTTGGGGCCGGGAAGTGCACGTGTATTCGGAGATAGGTCGAGCTCCGTGCCGGGCCGGTTCACTGTGTGGATGGAGGTTCTAGTCGACGAGGCCACCTAGGCCTCGTTGTTCTGACAGGCGAGATACCATCCTCGGGGAATGCTACGGCCACCGGAGCGTGTCTTGTCGCCAAGGCCATACCGTAAGAGAGTGTCCGTAGCGTAGGCGGTCCGGATGGCGTGGCTGGCCCTACGGGGTCGGCCTCGTGGGTTCATCGTCTCCTTCGTAGCTAGACGCCCGCGGCGTGATGTGCAGAGGTCTGGCAGGGTCGCGGTAGGGGCCGTGGCGGAGTTTCTAGTTCCGCGGTCCTTCGAACCGCATTTATGCTCCGACCGGTCGACAGATTCGGAGACGCCACCAAATGCGGACTTGTGTACATTATCATTTCTTTCTCAAAATATATTTGTATCGACCGGTTTAGATTCTACTTTGTGGTATATTTCCTTCTCTGAGTCACGGCCTACGGGGTTGGGTCGTGACAAAAGTGGTATCACTGATAGGATTGGGACAGTACCTGTACTGATAGAACCGCTAATATAGTTGTATATGTAACGAAAAGGTGAATAGCGCCGACTTAGCAAGCCGGTACGGAACAGGTATAACCGGAAAAAATGAAAGACCCTCCCTGAATCGAGTAGGACCCACTACGAAAATCTTTCGAAATTTCGTTAAGATCCCAACCTGCCTTAAACCACGTGACAAGCTCGTACGGGATAGTGGATGCGATCATATCAGCACGGATGTACCAAAATTTGCTAAAGTCCCGAGGTTAAGCGTGCTAAGGCCAGAACAATTCTGGGATGGGTGACCCCCTGGGAAGTGAACAAAAATTTTTGCAAGTGTAGATATGAGAGTCAAATAGGCAGTTTAGAGTAAACCAAAGGGAATCAGAATATCTGGAGTAGGCCAGTGCAGGAGGAGATGGCGCAACGATGTTTGGAGATCGAAAGAAACTGAGTGCGAAGAAAGGAACTCCTCCCGGAATTATTTATACACCCCTATATGGTTAGTTTAACATTCGAGGACGAATGTTCTAAAGGGGGGGAGGATGTTATATCCGGCACTTTTGGCGTGTTTGGAAAATTGGAAATAACCTCGATTTTAAGGAATAAGGTTACGTTTGGATTTTTCTTAAAATGTGTATGTCGGATATGGAAGTTTGAATGTGGAAAAAATGGGAGGAGGCCTAAGGGAAATTTTGGAATTTTGAAAATTAGTTTCGGAAATTATAAAAGTGGCTTACAAGTCATTGGGCCAAAATAATTCAATTGAGAAATTAAGGCCCAATGCTAAGGGGTGGCCGGCCACAAGGCCAAGCCCACCCAACCTTTTAGCTAATTTTCCATGTGCTAATTAATTATATAATGACCCTTATCCATAGAATTTTCAAGAAACAAGAAGAGAAAACAAACACAAAGAAGAGCAAAAAAAATTGAAGGCCATTCGGCCAAGAGGGTGAAAGAGGAGGACCAAGAAATCTTGCTCCCAAAATTGTTCTCTTGTGGTTTTTATACCAATTCAAGGTTCCTTTACGACTTGGCGCAATTAGTTTGGAAGATTAAGTCTTGCTTTCGTCGTTTGGACAAGTTGTTCTAGTGAAGAACTTTGAAGAGAAAGGTAAGAGTTCATTCTTTTTATGTGTATGAATGGCTTATATGTGTTCTAATATGCTAAAAGGAATGAAATTCATGGAAAACTTGCATGAGAAGTTGAGGCCGTGTGCATGGCTACATGGCCGTGTGTGTATGTGTGTTGTATAACTATGGTGAGTTAAAATTATGTTGGATTCTAGTTGTGTTTATGGAGGAATTCATATTGAAAAGGGAGTTGAAATAAAATTGGGTTGAAGTTGGAATATAGTAGTTGGCCGTGTGGTGTGGTGCTTGGAACATGGCAATGAATTAATGTTATTTGGTATGTTAGTTGCGTTGTGATCCTTATAGTGTAAATGGAGGTTTAACGGTTCAAGTTCGGCATTAGAATGGCTTATATGTCGTTATAAGAGAATATGTGTTCTAATGTGGTTATGGTGTAATTATGGAAATGCTTTGTTTATGTGCTAGTTATGATTGTTATTAATGAATTTGATAAATGATAATGTGTTATGAACATGTTGGTCGAAGAATGGAAGTTTTGGACGAGTTATGGTTTCGGTGGAAAATTTATATATTTTATGAATAATATGAGAAATCATGTGTAATGTCTTTGGATGGTGTTGAGATGATTTGGAAGGTAAATGAGTATGAAAACATCATGATTGGATTAAAAATGCGAAGTTATTTGTAAGTTGTCACTTATGCGTAAAGGTGCCGATTTGTGCTAATATATGATTCTAGTTGATATTTAATGTTGTTGGCTTGGTTGTTGTTGGTATTGGAGCCGAGACAAATTCTCGGGGCGTCACATTTATAGGGGAGGTGCTGTCGAAATTTTGTTAGGCAAGAATTAGTTTAAAATGAATGCCTGAAGCCTTATGGTTAACTTATGGCAAACTTGACCATTTATAGGTTTTGGACGAAAAGAGAATTGAGTTTTGGAGAACGTTAAAGGCGTAAAAGGTATGTAAAGCTTTTCTATTTCTTTCTTGGCATGATCTAAGTGTACTAGGATCGGATTTGTGTCTTGGAAAGTGTTCTGCTCTTCGGAATCCGCGTTTGAAAATGCCCCTTTTTCGTTCAATAGAAGTGAATCCTTTAAGTATGTTTGATTGAAAGGTTTATGTAAAGGTTCATAAATTGCCTAGAAAACTATGAATCGTCCCTAGGACCTATGTAGATGATTCCATACGCCTAATATACATGATTCAAGCCCCTCGCCTCGGTTGTCCCGAGGTGCACCCGCTAAATTCCGATTTTACCCTTTTATGTTCATGATTGGTTTTGAGCAGTTTTTTTTTTTTTGAAAACGTTTTAACTACTATTTTAACTACTAAATGAAAATTGTTTTAAATATTTCCTTAAGTCTTATAAACTATTTTTTGGATATGGAAACGATCATAGAAAGGTTATTTCTCCGTAATTCATTATGACATCCGATATTCGCTTAATATGATTCCGTCGGTTCCATTGCTTGATTTGTTATTCGCTATGCTTCATCGAGTCTCTGGAAACCTATATGGTATTTTATTGCATTCAGTTTCTCACTACTCCACTCGTGGATGCCTCAATGTTTCCCACACTGAGCCCGGGCCAGGATATGTTCTCAAGCGTGATTCTCTGCATTGTTCGACATGCTCCGGTGTGAGGGGACAGGTATATACGTACATGGGTTACGGTGTATGATGTGCCATGTACGCTTTGTTATGATTATGTTCTGATATGGCCATCTGTTATGTTATGATCTGTTATGTTAGTGGCGCCAGTGTCGGGGGCGACCACACTCTGACCTCCGAGTCCCTGACGGGGCCGACTTTGGCATATGTTTTCTGCATACATCATTTATGATTTCTGATATGTATTTTGATTATTTACGCATCCTGTTCATTCTCCGTACATTCTGTTCCGATTTTGGTTTTGTTTATTACCGTCTCTGCTTTACATATTCAGTACTTTTTCCGTACTGACCCCCTTTCTTCGGGGGCTGTGTTCATGTAGGTACGTACACGCGCGCGCATCCGCCCGCTTTAGGTCATCTATCGCCCCTACGCGCTCCTTGTCCGAGCTTACATTTTGGTACGCCCTTTTCGATATGTATGTATATTCGGATCTCGGGGGTACGACGGGCCCTGTCCCGTCATATGTTTATGTTTTCGATGCCGTAGAGGTACGTAGACATGTATAGTGGGTTACGTATATGTTTTGTAAGTTCGTGTACGTGGGGATTGTATGTATACTTTGTGACGGCTCGATCGGCCTTCGTGCGTCATACTCGCTTCTCGCGCGTCTTCTGATAATATCTTTAATTATTATATATGTTTATTTTGCTATTACGCTTATGTGGGGTAAGGGTACGTATGAGTGTCCAACTCGGGCACGAGTCACGGCCTACGGGGTTGGGTCGTGACAATCGCGTCCCTTGCTAGCGGGGCCGGGGCACGTTATATGATATGATGATATGGGAGAGGTGGCCAGGATGGCATATGATGATTCCCTTTTACCGCGTCCCTCATTAGAGGGCCGGGGCACGTTACATGTACATGCATATGATATGATTTTACTATCGCGTCCCTCACTAGAGGGCCGGGGCACGTTATATGTATATGTATATGTGTATACAATGATTTCATTTACCGCGTCCCTCACGAGAGGGCCGGGGCACGTTATATGCATACGTGATGATTTTAAGGAAATGACATACATGATATATGTTTTTAAAGGCAAATCTTATGGTTTTTCTGTACTCTTTATTTCGGTATAATCCCGCTTACTATATTTCATGCTTTACATACTCGGTACATATTCGTCACTGACCCCCTTTCTTCGGGGGCTGCGTTTCATGCCGCGCAGGTACACCCAGATGAGTTGAAGATATTAGCAGAAGATGTTCCAGCGGGATTGGCGAGCTCCATTTTCTCCGGAGTGCAGCCGAGTCAGAGCATTATGATATGGTTACACGTTCCATGTTAGAGACTTTGCAGACAGTGTCGTGGGTATAAGGTGTCGGTTGTGTAAGCGGCTATGTAAGCCGATGTGTTACTAAGCATTGTATTATAAGTTCTGTATGTTTCTATATGTTACAGATTTTCTTTGATTCGAGAAAGGTAAAAAGAAGTATATTATGTTTCGAAAAATTATCGTTATGTATTTGTGTCATGATTTGGAAAGCCAGCGTGATTATGAGTATTATGTGAGTCAGCGGGTTCGCTCGGCCCTAAATAAGGGTCGGGTGCCCATCACGCCCTAACGGAAATTAGGGTGTGACAAATCACACTTGGCCAAGTCACGGGTGGGGCCCACACGGCCACAATGGCCAATTAGTGAAATAATTAAATCTTAATACCACTTAATAATATAATCATGGTTAATTAACCCCTAATATTCATTAATATTTCTATACCAAATAAAATTTATAAGCAACTTGTGCATTAAAATAAAGTCGGAGGTTAAAAGTCTCTACCTCGTGTTACACCTCGGGAAAAAAAAAATTCCCCGTTAGCGTACAGTGAATAGACTCATGAAGGACATGACGTATACGAGGTTTGGGATAAGCAAGAGCTAGTAATTGATGATGTTAATTAAGATTTCCAAAGACATTCGGGTTAAGGGAAGAAAGTTGTTAAGAGAAGCGAGTCATATGTTGGGCATCGGATAAGAATTTCGAGTATTAAGTTAATGACGTCTTAATGAACCTTTGAGGGAGATTTATAACATCCCTTAGAATGGTATTGAAGTAAGGAACAAGTGTTAAGAAGGTTCCATAAGGATCGGAGATCAAACGAGTCGACGAAACGATTTAAAATCTTGGACCAACCTACGGCCGGACATGCGGCCGTATAAAATGTATGGACCGTATGTCCAACCGTAGATTCAGTCCAGTAGAGTATACTTCACTGGACCAGATCTACGGCCAGACATACGGACCGTATAAAACATACGGACCGTATGTTGGTCCGTATATCATGGTCGGGCTGAAGCTCATTTTTATATAAGGGACCAATTCTTATTTCATTTTCATTTCACTCTTCATCTCTACAACACAAGAAACCTCTAGAGAGTTCCAAACATTTCATCCATGAGAAAACAATAGAAATCAAGGATCAACAACAATAATTAAGGTGAATCAAGTGAAGGAAATCCATTAAAAGTCATCCACCTCAAGAAATCCCAAGAGAGATAAAGTAGGGTTTTGGTGCTAAGGGTGAATCACCATTCCAAGCCTATTCCTCCATCATCTAAGGTAAGTTTCATGATTTTTATATGTTGTTTGAAGTATTTAAAAGTTGAAACACATGAATTGTAGAAGAGTACAACAAATGGGTCATCAAATGTGTGAATAGTGTTGCTAGTGAGAAGTAATTGAATTCAATCATGGAAATGGATATGTTGATGTTATGAATATGTTATAAATGACCTATAGAACATGAAATAAGTATTGGATATGAAAGAATACAACGATGGACTTTTAGTCATGAATATGGAGGATTGAAGTAGAATTGTGAAATGCGAATCATATGAATGAATGACGATTGTTGTTAGTGATATTGTGATGATTGTTATGAATGTTGGGAGTTGATATGGAATATGGCGGAAAGTAGTATAAACAAAGGAAATGCTGCCCAAATTTCTATAGCTTTAGTAAGTATGCTTTCATGACGATATAGCTAACGTCGATACGAATTCTCTTGAAGGTATAAACAAGTGCACTCAAGGAGAACGAGCAAGCGATAGAATAGCTAAACGACAAAGGTATGTGAGGCTAGTCCTTTCTTTCTAAGGCATGAGTTCCATAGCATGATTTTCCTCTTGTAACATGAATGTCCCATCTTCTAGAAAGCTATGAGTCCTTGTTCATGAATGACCATACGAGGTAAGAGATATGCTACGAGTAAGATGACGATGACGACAAGTAAAGTCTAGAGATGCTATAGCCTATGACATTATGTTCCTATGAAGCTAGTGAAGCATCCGTTGATTATTATATACACTCACCTTATGCTTGTTCCTTCAAGGTGAGGAAGAATACTTACGAATGCTCATAATGACATCGAGGGTCCACGACCTTACTGTTATATCCCGTAATTGTACGCCGGGATAATCCGAGTCAACCACGATAGGTTAAGGACAAGACCATCCCGAGATACGAAGTAGAGACTTTTGTTTGCTTTAAAGGCTTAAGTTGTGTATGATTTTATTGGTATGGAAATGTTAAGGAAACATTTGGGGTCAAGTTCCATTTTTGGAAGATATTCTATTTTTGGAAAGTTGAAAATTCAACAAAAAAAAAGAAAAAGAAAAAGAAGGAGCCATGTGGCCGGCCACCTTGGTGTGGGCCAAGGGCCACATGGATGGCCAATAATTGTAAATAAAAATATGACTAAGTCATCTTATTTATCACTTCCACACTTAAGAAAAATCAAGAGAAATCAAGAAGCTTTGAGAGAGAACAATAAGGGCCATATTCGGCCAAGAGAAAGAGAAATCAAGACCAAGAATTGATCAAGAAAAAAATTGTTTCTTCAAGCAAACTCACTAATTGAAAGGTGCTTATTAACGTGAAAGTGTTGTTGGAAGCGATAGCCTACTCGTTTTTCTCATCCACTACTTTAAGCAAGTTGCAAAGTTGAAGAAGAAAGGTGAGTTCTAATCTTGTTTTCATGTGTTGTAGATGGTTTATATGTGTTGTTGTATGCTAAAATGGAAGAAAATTCAAGATAGAAAGCAAGTTGAAGTTGAGCCATGAATGTTGAGGTTTGGCCGTGTGTTGTGTGCAATGTGTAGGAATAATGAATTAAGTGTATTTAGCATGTTTATGTGTTATTGTAATGTGTAGAAAATGAATGGAAATCATGAAATTTGCATGGAGGGTGTCACGACCCAACTAGGGGCCGCGACGAGTACCCGATACTTGTACCGGGCACCCCCCTGTCATATGTCTTGTTCTTATTACTAAGTGGGCCGTATGAACACTGGCATTTTTTTTTCTTAGCAACGTCGATAATGGCATACATGTAAACGAGTAGTAGTATTCAACTGTACTGACATATCACACGGCGATAAAGACAACTAGGCTATGAAACATACCACCGTGTACATATCCGTCTACGACCTCTAAACAAAATACATGTAATTACAAGTGGGCGACTTTGCGGAGTTCAAATGTATACATAAGAGTATTACCCGAGACGGTGGCCGAACAAGCGGAGCGCCTCTCAATGTACACTGGAAAGCTCCTAGGAGTCGAGCCCGTCAGCTTTCGTGTGCTCGCGTGGCATGAGACGCACCCCCGAAAAAGGGGTCGGTACGAGAAGGATTGTCACCGAGTATGTAAGCCATGAAAAATAATACAGTGAAGCATGTAACATATGAGCAATAACAACATGTGGGACCAAAGATCATATAACGAGATAAAAGGGGCAAAATGGGAAGTTAGAGTAATCTAAGGGGAAACTAGAGTATATGGAATGGCGGGAGATCACAGGACGAGGCAGACTACCTTTGGTGAAGAGACGGAAAGCGTGGCATAGCTCGGAAATTAGGATAGGCTTGAACAATGATTGGGAGTACTTTGTAGTTAGTTGGTAGTAATTATATATGTATGTGAAGGTGCAGGACGTCCCACATACGATAGTATCGGTGGATATGTGAGCCTCAACAACTGGAGCTATGGTAAAGAAAAGCATTGACCACGCAAGGGTACCGAAGTTCGAGGGATGGCAAAAAAATAAATGGTGCAAGTGTCGCCAGGTAAACTGCTATTATTTTTACTATAGGTTAAGATTGGAAATTCTAGTATAGCGACATTTGGAAAAGAAAGAGTGAGTGGATGGAAAAAAAAACCAAGGGATCAAAGTGTCGTGGGGAGGTGAAAGGTAAGAAACCTCAGAAAAATGAGAAGTAAGATGTAAACGAAGGCTTCATAAAAAGGATTGTTGATACACAAGGAACCCCTTAAAAGGGGGGGAGAGCATATTATAGGCTTCACGTCCAAAGAAAGGAAATCTATTAGCTTGGAATCAGAGTTTAAAATATGTCGGCGTGTCACAAGAATACTTGGGAGAAGAGTAGAAGAGAAATAACAACGAGTATATTAAGAAATAGACCTGAGGATAAAGAAATAGCCTACGGCTACATTGAACTGGTAAGTAAGGATTGCGTACTAAGGCGTGGCTTCCGCTAAGGTGCGGTGACGGGACAATAATAGAGAGGAAGGACCCGGAAAGAACAAGGATAATGAGGTGACACAGTGAGTTAGAAAAACCTATGACATTGAGCAGTGACTCATGAAAGGTCAAGGAGTTCTATTATAAGGAAAATAAGGTAAAGGATAAGGAACGGGCATAATGGGAAGAGCAGTTATAAAATAAACCTATGACATGAAATGAGGATTCACATAGAGACTGAGAAGTGCAATTATAAAGGAGCTAGGATGAAAGATAAAGAATAGGCTCAAAGGAAGAGACAACTATAAACGGGACTCCCCTGGAGTGCTACAAAACCCCATAAGATCAGTTGAACATTCGAGGACGAATGTTCTAAAGGGGGGGAGAATGTTATATCCCGTATTTTATACGTTTGGATGTTTCAAGGTAGTCGTGGCAAGTTGAGGACAAGATCATTTTCAAGAATTATTTTAATGTACGAGTTGCCACGAATATTATTTTACGAACATTGGTAGTATGGAAATGGTGAGAAAGACTAAGGGCAAAAAGGAAAATTCGCAAAATGGCTTATGGAAATATTGTGGAAGGCTAGGGGCAAAATGGGAATTTCACAAGAAGTCTTGAAAGTTCAAGAGAGGCCCTTGGTCGTGTGGTGTATGGCATGTGTGTGGCATGTGCCCACATTTTTATTTAATGGGACTAATTATAAATAAGTAGAGGCTAAAGCTTGTATAAGAAGACTAATGGTCTTCTTTGTGGACTTTTGGAAAATTCAAGAAAAAGGGGAGAAATTTCTAGAGAATTGAAAAAAAATTAGGGAGCCATGTGACTAGCCATGTGCATATATTTATATATATATGTATAATTCATGAAGAGCAAGACAAAAAGAAATCATTCTTCCACTTTAGAAATTTCAAGAAACATGAAGAAAAAAGAAGAAGAAGCAAACGGCTAGGGGGGGGGGGGCTGGCCGAACCAACCCCATCAATTTGATCATAGAAAATTTCTTTCTTCATGGTTTCATACTAATTGTAAGGTCCTCTTCGACGTGGAGTAGTTGTTGGAACAAGAAAACCATTCGTTTTGCAAGAAACAAGTTTGGCCGAGAAATGAAGTGAGGTGAAGAAGGTGAGGTTCAATCTCTATCCTTATATGTTGTGTATGATTCGTGTGCCTTGTAGTGTGTAGAATTGAATGGAAGTCATGATAAATATGTGTGTTAGGTGTGGCCGTATGGGCTGATTTGGTATGACAAGGAAAGAGTTGATTTTACTTAGTGTTCTAGTTGTTGTTGTTGTTGTTATGAATTATGTGACGATTGAAATGGATGAAACTTATGAAGTTGTGTGTGTGCTTAGTGTAGTGGCCGAATAGTGGCCATTTGTGTAGAAGAGATGAACAAACTTTATTTAGTGCTTTGCTTGTGGTTGTTGTAAAATTTATGGTAAAGAATGAAGGTTTAATGACGTATGTTGAGGTTGTAATGGTTGCGGGCTGTTTTGAAAATTAATATGACTTTAACATAGACTCTTATGAAAATGATGTTGTTAATGTGTGAGAGGTATGGTTATTGTTGAAATGTAAAGGGATGGATGAAAATGCGCGAAAATAGGTAAGAAGTGGTTATGGTCAAATAATAGACGTTTTGGTAAGTTAATGTAAATTGATGTCATTTGACATTCTAGTTGTTA
>NC_081347.1:25162973-25193426 GCF_029784015.1 Lycium ferocissimum | reverse complement strand
AAATCGATCTACGTCTCAAGAGACTCTCAAACGTATGAACGCGTATCCCGAACCTCATTTGGTTCGATCCAACCTTTTCAAACCCAACCAATAGAAATCAAGCAAGGTACAATAACAAAACGTGTAAATCATAGCATAATAAAGTAAAACAAAGCAAAAAAAAATAAATATACGATTCATTACCATGTTTGGCATTAAAATCGCGAATTCGAGTGAAACATTAAATGTTTTCACCACAATAGACATATAAAAGCTGCGTACATCTGCTATGCTTTGCAAACTTGCCATTTTTGGCATAGAGAGAGGAAGGAAACAAGAGGCGGCGATTAGGGTTACACAGAAAAAGATAGAGAGAAAAACAGGGTTTTTTTTTTTTTGGGGGGGGGGGGGAGGGGGGTAGGTTTTTTTTCTTTTCCGAAAGAGGAAATGAAAATACGGGGGGGGGGGGGGGGGAGGGTATAACCCTTTAATGTTTTTAATGACTTGGGCCGGGTCTCAGCCTGGTTTGGGCTGGACTCGGTCCAGATTTTAAGAAATCAAAAGGGCCCTCTTTTCTTTTGTGTACATATATATGTATACTAAGTGTATACATGTATATGTATATCTCTTGTGTACATATATATATATATATATATATATATATATATATATATATATATATATATATATTCGGTATATGTATATAGATAATTAAAGATTAAAATTGATAATAATTTAATTATAGATAAAATTAGGAAATAATTATTTTATTTTATTAAAATAGTTTAAAAATTGTCCAAATTGTGTTAATGGGCCTAAAATTGCGGACAAGCCCTAATGGATTTTGATCCAACTAACTACTTCAATTATGGCCAAATTTGGCCTTAATTGATTTTAATTTAGCTGTCATTTCAATTATGATCATATTTGGCCTAATTAGCAGGTTTAAAAATTAAATTGCATTAATGACCTTGATTAATTTAAGCTAATGAATTTGGTTATTTTAATCAAGGCCATTAAAAGGCTAATTTTACAAAATTGACCCAATTTCCTTGAACCATGATCTGGTCAAATTAATTGTGTCCATAACAAAATAATTAAATAATTTAAACATCAACTTGCAATAAGGATCACTTAATTAACTAATTAAAACATTCATAGATAATTATAAATAAATTTTGACAAATCCCACATTAAGCAAAATTAAAGATTAAAGGGTGAAATGGTCAATTAGTTAAATTACTCAGAATCCATGGATTAAAGGGAATAAAGTATTTGCCAAGTTTGATTTTTGACAATTTAACAATTAAATAATGATTATTTTAAAAACAATCCTCCTTTTTCTTTGATTAAATCAAATAAGTATCATATAAATGTCATAGAAAATACCAATTAATTTCTAAACAACTTTGTCTTTGTCATGAGAGACCTTTCACCAATTTGAAGGAGCAAAATATTGTCCTGAGCAATTTTATAAAAATTATTTAAACCCTTTAAGGTGCATGACTTAATTTATTTATTTTCCAAGGACTCTGAGTAATTAAAGTAAATTATGGGAGGTCAAAAATTAGGTGTCAACGACAATAACTATATGGCCCTCACAGAGACTCCCATAACTACACCAGACAAGCCTAAGCATGGAATAAGGGATTTACACTTGTAGTCTACCTCGAGATTTAACAATATTACTCTTCCAATCATAACGGGTTCATCTAGAAATACAAGCCTTACTATTTGTAATCGGCAACCTAGAATTGCATAACACTTAGAAAGCAAGTCTATCCCCATAATCACTTCAAAGTTCACCATTCCTATTTCCAACAAATCAGAAGTAGTTTCACGGCCCTTAACTATGGCTACACAATCTCTATAGATTCTAGAAGCAATAACGAGAATACTAGTAGGGGTATTCATATTATAGGGCCCAAACAATCGCTTGGGTTCCACACCAAAATCAAGGGCAAGATACTGAGTTATATAAGAAAGAGTCGAACTCAAATCGATCAACGAATACACTTCAAGAGAACATACAGTTAAAATACCTGTGACCATGGCATCAGGATCTTCTGCCGCCCCATACGAGTCAAACCATAAAGTCGAGCTTGTCCCCAATTAGCAGTGTTAGCAACCATTTTACCAGCCCCATTACCACGAGCATTAGTGGTGTTGTTAGCATTACCATCAAACGAATTATTCCTTTGGCCTAAAGAGTTAGCTATTTCATAAAGCCACTTCCTACAATCTTTCTTGATATGACCCCTAATCCCACAATGGTGACAAACATGATCCTCTTATCTGAATGCTTGCCGGTTACTACCTTGTGAATATCTGTTCTGATCATTGTTTCTCTGACCTTGTCCACCAGATGGAACGCCCACATTAGACTAAGAAACAAATTGTTGAGGTGCAAAATTTTCTTTCCGTTGCCCTCCATCATACGAACCAGTGAAACCACCCATAGGTTGGGCCTTCTTACTTTGTTCCCTTTCTATCATCTCTTCGCCCTTCCAATTCTCTTGTTGCTTAGTGAATCCAACAAAAGATGAAAATGTACAAGTAGGAGACATAGCAGCAGCAGCACATGCTGACTTGATACGTACCACTACTACAAAAGAGGCTTTTAGCGACAAACTTTTAGCGGCAATAAGTTTAGTGCCAGCATTATGTTCTCTACAGTGAGATATTAACGACAATTGATAATTAGCTGCAAAAAATTACCTTTTTTAATGGCAATTGAAAGGGAATGGCCACCAGAAGTCAACAATGAAAAGCAAGGCTTAATACCTAGATGGACCCTTAAACTTGGCATGTTTTGTAAGATAGGCATATAAACTTACAAGGTGACCAGATAGACACTTAAACTTACTCAAAGTGTATTTTTCAAGTTTTCCAGTTGTTTTGAAAACAAAAACTATATTTTTCAAACACTCACAATTTTCATGGCCAAACAAGCCCTAAATATATCACAAAATATTTTTTTTTAAAATGCAAAAATAAGGCAAACGCATATACATGAGACTATAAATGTGCACTTAAACCAATAAATACTCGCTAATCGCAATTTTGCAGAATTTTCAATTAACTCGGATTTTTTTTTTTTTTTACACTTGAATAATTAAAAAACAATAACTTTAACCAATAAAAATCCTTAAAAAAAGAAATTTCAAATTAAGAAAACTGTAAAGCCGAGAAGAAAATCCTTAAAAAAAAGAAATTCTAACCTAACCTAACTCCCAAAAGGTTTAAAATCAATTGTACTGATTATTAGGACAATCTAACCTAACTCCCAAAAGGTCCAACTATTTGACTAAAGAAATTCATTCTCAAGTAAAGTAAGTTTAAAGTTTGAATGTTTGATCACTATAGGTAGTTTCAAATAAAGAAGCCACTCCCTGGGAATGTACTTCAGCAATAAATAGACAAGTCATGGGTTTGAACATTTTTACTCTTTTCTTACCGGCAATATTTTTTTTTTTTGCTACTTGTAATCACACAACCACTTTTTGGTATAGGAAACAAGAAAATAAAACCAGCATTTGCTGCTAGGTAGATTTCACGATAGTGTTTATGGATATTAAGAGGTGTAGAATCAGGTATAGTTCTATTTTTGTGTTATGAACTTACTGAATGAGTAGTTGTTGAACTCTTGTTTATTGCATAAATGGGCAGGTCAGCAGACTCAGCACAAAGGATTCTCCAAGTTGCGCAGACTATTCTTCGTTGTTGCTTTCAAAACCACGGTTGTAAGTATTATTGCATTTTTGCTTGTTCCACTGTATCAAACTTTGTAATGTTCCATAGAAAAAATAAAACAAATATGCTTTGGTTGTTATAGAATTCCATACACCGATAATAGATTTTGAGGTCATTGTGTGTTTGTCCCTCTCTTCCCCTTTTATCTTGAATCATTTTTTTCCTGAGTTGCGGAGGAGAATCTTTATGGAGTTGTACTACTTCTAGAAAGGGATGACGAAGAACATAAGACTTGAAGAGTGTTTATATCATCATGATAGAATTTTTCATTTCGATGCGAGAGTCAGAAGCTCAAGCCCTCATTAGCTCCGTGTAACTACTGATTCAACTTTCAACACATAATTCCTATTTCCTCAACCACACTTTAATTGTATCTTATGAAATTGGGTTTTTATTGTGTCACATTTTCTGCGGTTGTACTGCAGCTGGTAGGATCTTTTAGCATTTCGTTGAACATGTCTCGTGCTTTTCAACTCTTAAGGAAATTTCTCAAAATAATCAGCGTATTTGAAATATATATCCGTAGGAATAACTGAAAAGCTTGTCATTCTCATTGGGAAAGAAGATACAATCAATGTTCGTGGCGTTTGCCTATTTGCAGTCCAATTAACACAGATGGCCGCGAGTAACACCATCTCCCCGCCTATTATTTGATACGATTTTTTCTTATTCAGGTACTTGGCAGTGGAATATGCTCAAAGTGGTAAAATAAATTAAAAAGGCTGATGTGTACTCATTAGGTGTAGTACTATTGAAACTTGTTACTGGAAGAAAATTTATAGACATTAACCGCCCCAAGGGCCAACAGTCCCTCAGTAAGTGGTATGAGTTCTTTAAGCTCTCTTGTGTTTTATGGGCACATCAATGTCTGAATATGCCCTTGATTTAATGGTGTAGAGTACTAATAGTTTATTCTTGTATTCCAAATGGACCAGGCAGTCCTCTGCTGCGAAACAGTGCCATTCTCATCGACCCATGTCTAGGGAACTGCTACTTGGAGCAGGAGGTTCATGGCATGCTACATTGTGCTTCATTATGCATTCGATGGGAACCTCATTCAAGGCCGAGGACGTCTCAGGTAGAGATATATACTGAAACTCTCCAAAAAATGAAAAGGTGCTAAAAATTCCTATTTTCCATACAAGAGTTTATAGATCTGGAAGGAAATTATATGCTCTTGACTATATAATGAATTCGCCCCAGACCACTGATCAAATGCTAAAAGAGTATCTTATGCATATCCTTGAATGTAAAAGACATTCCATATTACTTTCGATTTAATCCTGAAACTAGTTTTAAAATGCAGATGTTACTTTAAACTGTGAAAGCTGTTATGCATTTGACCTATTGATTTGCTATTACACACCCCCTTTCTCCATGTAAATCTGAAACTAGTACATATTTAATTATTTACCCAAATGGTGTTTGCTCATTCGCAGTCTAAGAATGAGTCATCTTAGAGCTTTACTTATTCTTCTTTTCCTTCTATCAGTTCTAGGATTCTCGTTTGCTGGAAGTTCAATTTGAAAGGAGATGTGCTGAAAGTGGAAATTATATACCTATTTTCCTTGATTCTTAATAAGATTTAATATGTCCAATGATAAAATGTCTTTTTTTTTTCCTACTGTTGCTACATGCATCAAATGATTAAGAATTCTTTTCTGAATAGCTAGTTGCATTATGACTGTTTTGTTTATGTAGAGTACTCATTGTGGTTTATGGGCATCAAAGGATTAAGAATTCTAGCTGTGGTATCTATTTTTATAAAAATTTTGGCTCTTCATTTTTAGTCATAATCCAATTCAGTTTGAGTATAGTTTTCGTTTTTTTTGTATAATCTGAATCATATGACCCATTGCAGGGTGGTAAGCATGGTTTTGGGCATCCTTAATTTCATGGAACTTCCCTACTCGATGCATAATATTATTCAGGCGTTGCAACAGCAGAAAGTTCCAGTGCTATCCAAGACAACTTTGGGGGGAAATATGGTATTGAATAGCGAGGGAAATTGAATAGATACATCAATTTGTGAAGATAACCATATGCGCGAAGTTAGACAAGGCCATATCTCAAAACTCAAATAGCATGAGCCTGAAGCTTACAGTTGGAAAAGTAAGAAGAAGATTGTGTTTAGAAATTCGACATGTGGAAGACTTCAATGTGATCGAGAGTGGAAGAAATTTATTGGCACCATTTATTGTCTAATATCACAGTTATTTGATAACACCAGTGATTAGATGCACAATTACACAACTATTGGATCCCAATAGTTTACTTTTCTTTATGTTGTTGATACATTTGATATTATGGATTATCAGTTGTTTTTGGTTATCTTGGATTTAATGAAATGTACTGTGATTTTTAGATTGAACCTTTTTTAATAAATAGGCCTGACATGCATCGGAAATGTTGCCTCACAATTTTGTCCAGCAATAAGGAAAGTTGTGAAAGATTTGTTGGCTCTTTCTTAATCTATACCGGAAATAAGAAATGTTGTGCAAGGTTCTCTTTTACCGGCCATTATAATTACCACTAGAAAGTCCTCGTGTACTGGCAATATGATAGATCTTTACCAGCCAAAACAAAAGCCGCTAAAAGAAGATATAAGAATTTTTGGAAGAGTTTTAGTAGCCATTTTACTTGCCGGTAAATAATTGCTGCTAAAACTCATGGACCTTTAGCGGGAATAATTAGGGTCTTTACTACATTTGTTGTAATGGCCGCTAGAGCCTTTGCTGACCCTGGATTCACTGGCCAATATGTTATTGCCGGTAAAAGTTGCAGCGGCAATTTAAAGAGCATATTTACTGCCGCTAAAAGCCTATTTTGTAGTAGTGCGTGGTACTAAACCATGCACAAATCGGGTCAACTTGTGCTTTTCAGTCGGAATCATATACGTCGCATACCTCACCAGACGGGTGAACTTCAAGCTGTACTTACAAACAGACATAGTGCCCTGCTCAGTCTTCGCAAACGTAGTAGACATAGCAAACCTCACCTCAGCAGACAAGAACCTCTCCCTGAGTGCCTCCTCAAATTCAGCCCAAGTAGGAGCTCGAGCATTATTACCTCGCTCAGTCTCTCACAATTCGAACCAAGCATGAGGAACATCTTTCAATTGATATGATGCGAATTCCATAGGTTCAGAACCATAAGCACCCATGGCCCTTAGAGCTTTGAAAGTCTCATCCATAAAGTACTGGGGATCATCCTCCTCTCGCGAACCAAAGAACTTGGGCGGATTCAGCCCCAAAAAGTGCTTAAGCCTTCCTCCACCACCAAGTGCCGGACCCGCACCCCCACGTTGATGTTGGGATGCAACAAGGGTGGTAAGCATCTGGATCGCATTCTGCATCAACCCAATATCAGCTACGCCTACAGCAGGGGCAGCTAGAGCAGATGGTGCTGGCGGTGGGGCTTGGTCTCCATTGTCGTTTCCAATCCCAGCATTCGTCTTAACAGTGGTACGATTAGTGATCCTTGCGGCCCGTCCGCTAGATGGTGAACCAGAAGCACCATGTTTTCTCTATTAGCAGTTCCTGCTTGAGTTAAGGCCATTTCTACGAGGCACGAATTATCGAATGCGTCAGAATGATCTTAACGGAAGTTCAAGCTCTATAGCACAATCTAGAATAAAGAAGAATGAGAAACACCTATTAATGTCATGGTAGTCTTTCGATCATGCCCGAGATCAGGCTGCACAAGGAAGATTACAATAGACACAGCTCCATAGACACAAACACATCCTAGGACACATCTAAATCTAGGCTCTGACACCAAGCTTGTCACGCCCCAAAACCCACCCTGGACGTAACAGGCATCCGATGCTATGAACAAGATCGGAAGCACCTTATGCATTAATAACAACAAGTCCCTTTTTAATAATATTTTATTATTTAATTAAATAAGCTATAAATAACTAAGTAAATCATGATCCAAATTATGAAATAAAACCAGCGGAAGTCTAATATAAATAAATAGTCGTAAACGTGGCAAAATACCCAACAAGTCATACGAGACTTCGACAATCTACCCACAATTCTGAAAACTATCTATAGAGCTTCTAAGAGACATAAATAATATTCTAACTTCAGGACGCAGCCCGGAAACTAAAAGCAATAAGTAAAATAGGGAGTGTCCCACAAATGAAGGTGTGGGCTCACCAAAATTCTGGAAAGCAGTAAGTACTCCTAATCCGCGAGATCCGTTTGCACCTGCTCTTCTTCTACCTAACATACCATAAAAAACAACAATGGTATGCCCGAGTATTGAGTACTCAGTGAGTGTCTCGGGGACAGTAAGTAATATAACAAAATAATATAATAATAATTAGTGAAAACTGTTCTAATAGAATAATCTGAAATCCAAGACAAGATCAATCGTACAACTCAAAATCATCAATAGAACACCATCAAGATAAGTATATATCTTTTCCGATTTAGTATACCGTTTATTACCATTTGAGCCTTTTCAATTCGAGATCAAGATCATCAACAAGCCACTCACAGGTGAACAAGTTCATTATCATCAAGCCACTCACAATAAATCAAAGTAACACGTTCCAATATAGGCCCAAATCAATATAATGAAGGGATGGCCATTTAAGATTCCCTAAACTAGCTTAGCAGCACCATATCGGGGTTGCCACCCTCGAAGGCTATCCTTCCTCCCGAATAGCTAGGCAAAACCAGATCAAGGTTATGAACCCTCGATGACAACTCTTTCTTCCGAATGGCTAGGCATAAACCACACCGGGGATATCGACCTTCGATGCCCACTCTTCCTCCCGAATGACTAGGCAAACCCCATTAGGATCTATAGTGACTACCCTTTCTCCTGAGTAGCTAGGCCAGACACAAACAAGATACAAATCACAGCATATTAGCTAAATCATCAATCATGGCATAGAAGCCGAATCTCAAGTCATATCATGATAGCCAAATTATTCCTCATGGATTATGTTCATCTTCCCATTATAGGGGTACATCAATTCATTTTAGTCTTTGAAAACAGACTCACTTCTTTAAACAAGTTTAACGTTCAACACAATCCATTTATAGAGCATTCACATGAGATAATCAAGCTTTCCAAATATCAAGTTTAAACATCCCTTAAGGGTAATTCGAGTTCAAATACCAAAGCTTTATATCTCAGTCTTTAATCATCCCTTATAGAGGAAAACAATCATGAATATGTACATATAATATAGTACAAACAAGGTTTAATGTGGGCTCATCCCTCACGCACACAAACCACAACAAATCACACAAATTGTTTCAAAAAAGTATGTTAAAAAAGAGACATACCTCAAATCCCGCTAAAAGCTAGCAAAATGAAATTCCCAAGGTTCAACAATCGATCTACAATGGATTTAGATAGGAAAGATTAAAGCTTTATTCGTTTCTATGAACTTTCTTTACGTTCCGAAAACTAGGGCTTTCTAAGCCTACAAACATGTTCTTGAACCTCATCTGAATCATTAGTTGATTCCAATCGTGTAGTATAATCTATACTAGTCTAAAATTCATTAATTTAATCAGGGAAATCAAAGTTCATACCTTTCAGATGAAGTTCTACATGCCCCTTCTTCTCCTCTTTAGAGTTTTCAAGAATCTAGAGTTTAGAGAGATGAACTAAGATTAATTAGTTATTAGATTGATGGAGTAATGATGGGAATTAATCAAGAACTTACCTTATATGTTTTGGGGAAACCCTAGGGTTGTTTCCTCTAAAAAAGTCAGCCAAAATAAAGTGGGAATGAATATAATGAAGTTAGGCTTTTATAAAATTCGGAAAAAATTGCTTCAGGCATAAAATGGCCTGGTGCGTCGCCCAGGGTGATGCACATAGTGTATCTATTTTGGAGGTGTCAAAATTTTGAGTTTCCTGAAATTTTATCCTTGGGCACCGCCCAAGGAAATGCCCAGGGCGCCGCGCACTCCTAATTTTTACACCGCATTGAAGATGTTCAGTAAAATAGGCATAACTCCTCGCACAGATCTCCGTTGGAGCTGGGAGACCTACCATCAGAAAGGTTTTTCAAAGACCTACAATTTCATGGAGGAAGTTTTCCTAAATTCCCAATGTATTTTTAAGAAACCGGCTTAGAAGTCAAACCTACCGCAATTTATACGAGTTTGAGAACTCTTACGAACTTCACTTTTCGGTTTGACTTCAAAACGACTGCTTATCACCAAAATTCATCTCGAATTGATTAATATAGCCATAGTATCATCTTAATACTAGTTTTTATACATACACACCTAACTGTTTACGGTATGTTACAGGGCCATCCAGGCAAAGAGCTTCTGAGAGCTCGTTCTCTCGACTAGCAGACAGAGATGTTCCAGTTGGGTCTTCAGCTTCAGTCTATCAGTCTTTTCCCTCTAAGGGCTATTTTACATATGGAGAGCACAGTAAATTTGCTAGAGTGTCCCCGACCCAGAAAAGATCATCAGTCCCAAGGACTCCAGCATCTTCAGATAGCCGAGGTGGTGCTTCTTAGAGGGGCGGTACTCAGTCAGGCTGCGGTGGTTCCCAGGTTTCTAGGGGTGGATCCCAAGCTAGTAGAGGTGGGTCCCAAAGTTTGAGAGGTGGATCTCAGTCTGGATGTGGTGGGGCCCAGTGTTACTCTTTCCTAGGTAGACCCAAGGAAGAGGCCTCATTTACTGTTATTTTAGGTACTGTTTCTATCTGACATAGAGCAGCATCTGTGTTATTTGATCCTGGATCCACTTACTCGTATGTGTCTACACATCACGCCGTTGATCGGGATTTACCTTGTGATAACATAGTTGTACCTAGTCATGTGTCTACTCCGGCCGGAGATTCTGTTTTGGTTAATTGAGTTTATCGATCGTGTTAGTTTACTTTTATGGGTTATAAAACTTGGGTAGATTTGATGATAATTGATATGGTGGATTTTGATATTATTTTGGGTATGACTTGGCTTTCTCCTTATCATGCGATCTTGGACTGTCATGCCAAGATAGTCACTTTGGCTATGCAGGGCATTCCTAGACTTGAGTGGAGGGGTACTCCTAGCCCCGCTCCGAAGAAGATTATTTCCTTCCTTCAGGCAAAGAAATTAGTCAACAAGGGGTGTTTAGCTTATTTGTCTCATGTGCTTGACACTACTGTTGCATCTCCACCCCTTGAGTTCATTTCTATTGTGAGCGAGTTCGTGGAGGTATTCCCATTTGATCTGCTGGGTGTGCCCCCCAATCGTGTATTGACTTGGATCTTGACACTCGCCCTATTTCTATTCCGCCATATCGGATGGCACCTGCTCAGTTGAGAGAGCTTAATGGAGCAATTGCTGGATTTATTAAACAAGGGGTTCATTAGACCGAGTGTCTCCCCTTGGGGCTCACCTGTGTTGTTTGTGAAGAAGAAAGATGGATATATGAAGATATGCATTGATTATCGCCAGCTGAACAAGGTTACTATTCAGGACAAGTGTCTTATGCCTCGTATTGATGATTTATTTGACCCGCTTCAGGGTGCTTCAGTGTTCTCGAAGATTGACTTGTGTTCAGGCTACCACTGGTGAAGATTAGGGGAAACGAGGATATTCGAAGACTGACTTTTCGACGAGATATGGGCATTATGAGCTTCTGGTGATGTCATTTGGGCTTACCAATGCCCCAGCTGCATCCATAACTTTGATGCATGACATCTTTAGGATATTCCTTGACTTCTTTGTGATTGTGTTTATTGATGATATCTTGGGGTATTCCAAGAGTAGAGAGAAGCATGAGAGCCATCTTCGCACTGTACTTGGGTTCTTTGAAGAAGAATAGCTTGTTTGCTAAGTTTTCAAAATGCGAGTTTTGATTGGAGTCTATGGTATTATTGGGCCACGTTGTGTCTAAGGATAGGATCATGGTTGATCCTCAGAAGATTGAGGCTCTGAGGGGTTGGGTGAGGTCCACTATTATGACCGAGATTCGAAGTTTTGTGGGGTTGGCCAGTTACTACGTTGATTTGTGAAAGGTTTTGCTTCTATTGCTTTGTCGTTGACCAGATTGACTCAGAAAGACGTTCCCTTCCAGTGGTCTGATGATTGTGAAGAGAGCTTTCAAAAGCTCAAGACTCTTTTGACTTTAACCTCGATTCTAGCATTACTCTTGGAGGGTAAGGATTTCTCAGTTTATTGTGATGCATCCCGTATGGGTTTGGGTGCTGCGTTGATGCAGAAAGGTAGAGTCATAGCCTATGCTTCCCATCAGTTGAAGATCCATGAGAAGAATTACCCTACCCATGATTTGGAGTTGTTGGCCGTGGTCTTTGCTTTGAAGATTTGGAGGCATTACTTGTATGGTGTCCATTGTGAGGTTTTTACTGATCAGCATAGCCTTCAACATGTGTTTACCCAGAGAGATCTTAATTCCAGGCAGCGCCGATAAAAGGAAATCCTAAAGGGCTATGATATCTCTATTCTTTATCATCCATGGAAAGCCAATGTTGTTGCTGATGCCTTGAGTCGCAAGGCCACAAGTATGGGGAGTTTTGCCCGTTTGGTTGATTCTGAGCGTCGTTGGCCACGGGGTTCAGACTCTTACCAAAAGTTTTGTTTGTCTTGATGTTTCAGTCCCAGGCAGGGTTCTAGCTTGTGTAGAGGTGAGATCATCCTTATTAGATCAGATCAGGACTTATCAGTTTGACGATGCTCAGTTGAGCAAGATTCGAGATAAGGTTCTGAGGGGTGAGGCCAAAGAGGCCATAATTGATTCTGAGGGCACTTTGAGGATTAAGGGGGGCGTGTGCATTCCTCGTGTTGGTGACTTGATTCTTTTGATTTTGACTGAGGCCCATAGCTTTCGATATTCCATTCATCCGGGGGTGACTAAGATGTATCGTGATTTGAGGTAGCATTACTGGTGGAGCCGTATGAAGAGGGATATAGCCAATTTTATGGCTAAGTGTGGTAATTGTTAGCAAGTTAAGTATGAGCACTAGCGACCCGGTGGAGTGCTTCAGAAGATGCCCATTCCTGAGTAGAAGTGGGAGAGAATTGCCATGAATTTCGTTGCGGGTCTTCCGAAGACCCTGGGTAAGTTTGATTAGATTTGGGTGATAGTTGGTCGGTTGACTAAGTCCGCTCATTTCATTCCGGTTCAGATTTCCTATACCACGGACAAGTTAGCTAAGTTGTACATTCTTGATATTATGAGATTGCATGGGGTTCCTATTTCTATCATATCTGATCGAGGTACTATCCTCACTTCCCATTTTTGGAGAGCTTTTCATGATAAGTTGGGCCCCAAGTGGATCTTAGTATAGCTTTTCACCCCAGACCGATGGGCAGTCTGAGCGGACCATTCAGGTCTTTGGAGGATATGTTGAGAGCCTGCGTTATAGACTTTGGTGGTCATTGGGATCAGTTCTTGCCGTTGGCAGAGTTTGCGTATAATAATAGTTATCATTCGAGTATCGATATGCGCCTTTTAAGGCTTTGTATGGTAGGAGATGTAGATCTTCGGTTGGTTGGTTTGATGAATTTGAGGTTCGACCTTGGGGTACGGATCTATTGAGAGAATCTTTTGAGAAAGTGAGGGTCATTCAGGCCAAGCTTTTGGTTGCTCCGAGTTGACAGAAGATGTATGCGGACCGAAAGGTTTGAGATTTAGAGTTTGCCATTGGTGATCAGGTTCTATTGAAGATTTCACCCATGAAGGGTGTTATGAGGTTTGGGAAGAGAGGCAAGTTGAGTCCGAGGTATATTGGGCCATTTGAGATTCTTGACCGTGTGGGCGATGTTGCTTATGAGTTGGCCTTGCCGCCAGGCTTGGTGGGAGTTCATCCAGTTTTTCATGTGTCTATGCTGAAGAAGTCCCATGCCGATGGTATCTATATTGTTTGTTGGGACTCGATATTGCTTGATGAGAATTTGACTTAAGAGGAGGAGCCTATCGCGATTTTGGATAGGCAGGTTCGAAAGTTAAGGTCTAAGGAGATTGCTTCTGTGAAGGTGCAAAGGAAGCATCGTCCTATTGAGGAGGCCACTTAAGAGACTGAGTCTGACATGTGTAGCCTATATCCTCAGTTGTTTGCTGATTTAGGTACTTCTCCGTTCTTTTCCCTTCGTCACTCGAGGACGAGCGATGGTTTAATTGGTATATGATGTAACGACCCGCTTGGTCGTTATAGTCTTTTAAGCACTTTTTGACCTTTCCCTAAGCTTTTTAGCTCACTTTTGACCCGTGAGGACCATTGACATGTTTCTTGAGGTATTTAGATATGATTCAGGCGACTTTTTGGGAAATCTAGGCTAAAAGCCAAAATAGTTTACTCAAAGTTGACTTTTGGTTAAACGAACCTTTTTCGAGAATCCGTTGATTCCGAGGGGTCCGTATGGTCTTTTAGAACTTGTTCGAATATTTTGGTTCGGTTCCCAATGCACTCGGGTGCATTTTGGGACTTGGGTTAGAAAGTTGAATTTGAGGTATCGGGGGTTAACTCGATCAACGCGACCTCATTTGGGAATTCTGAGGCCACGAGTGCGTTCGTAGTGTGTGTGGTACGTGAGAAGATGGCCTCGGGTGATAGTCGGGATTTCGGGTTGAGATTGTGATTTTGGGGATTTTGGTGTCTGGTGCCCGCTATGGCAGCACCAGTACCGCAGCAGCGGCACAGCTATAGCGGTTGCCAGGCCACAGAAGCGGCTAGTGCATTTTGTTAGCGGACCGTCATGGTGGTCTGAGTGGCCATCGAGGCGAAACCGCCGCAGTAGTCCCGTTGTCGCGAAAGCGGTATCGGGCAGGTTATTTCATTAACTGAGTATTAAAAGCCCTAAGTCCGTCATTCTTTATTATTTCGACTTTTGAGTTATTGAGAGTTTTTCAAGGTGATTCTTGGGAGAAACTCTTGGTTGTAAGTTCTTCTATTTTCTTTGCTACTCCATTTTCCTTAATCGCCTTAAGATTCCATTATCATGATAGTTCCTTAAGGGTTTGATGATTAAAAAGGGTTCTATGAGTTCTTCTTTCTAGGCTTCTAAACCTTGGTTTGTTATTTGGGTTAGCTTATTTAAGCATGTAATAGATGACTAGAACCTGTGATTGCATGATTCTTCCATATTAGTGGCTAATTTATGGGATTAAAAGTTAGGGTTTATACCCAAAATTGGGGTTTTTTCCTAGAATCTGAATTTAAGTAAATTGTTGGTTCTCCTGGCTTGTAATTGATGGGAATTGATCACCTAGAGTGTTGATTTCATGTTGCAACATTTAGATTCCTAATTTCCCCTTTCTAGTTCATAAACCCCATTCCATAGGTTGGGAATTTGGGTCTTGAATAGAAGTAGGGTTTGATTGATGTTCTTCTTGATTCTAATTTCATGATTCGAATATGCTTAGACTTTCATTATCTCGAGGCTTGAAGGAAAGGAAAGACTAAGGTATGATTGTTAGAGACTTTGTTGTTCGGCCTTCCAGGTAGGTTACGGTTTACCCTATAGTGAGACTTCGATTAGCAAAACATATATTTGGATGATATTGTCGGAGAATGCATGTAAGCCTTCGGGTGTGAAGTTGGATTGGATATTGCCTTAGGTTGGGCCCTGTTGTCTGATTTGGGGCTAGCCACCCTGTTGTGTTCTGACTTATCTTGTTCTATTTGCTATTGGCTTGATGCCACGTGAAGATAGTAGATATTGGTGACTAGTGATATATCTTGATGATAATATTGTAGCACCTTACTTGTTGTCATTTGAGACGAGGATAGTGATTCTATTGTAGCTTATTGTGTAGCCTTTTATTGATATTGTTGGTGTGCCCATGTGTGGTACTTTTGATATTGACTTGATTATTGACATTGAACTCATACATTGCACGCATTCTCATCCTTCATGATATACTGTTGATACATTGATGATCTACAAGGATACACTGTTTGTTATGGTCGGGCTCGATTGGATGAGTGACGTGAGGACCGATGTCTGATGTTAATCCCGGAATCGAGGTATGAGTATTGGTAGCGATTGCCGAGATTGTTGCAGGAATCGTGAGGGTACATGGACTTCGCAGGTCCCCCATGGGTTGTGTTGCCAAGATGTGATGTTCCATCATTAGAGTACATGTGTACGGTGCATAGGCATTGCATTCACACTTCATACATTATTGCATTGCATTGTACCATTGTCACGACCCAGCCCCGTAGGCCATGACTAGTGCCCGAGCTGGGCACTCGTACCCACCTATCAATCGTAATCAGATCATAGCAAACAAATTAGGAACTTATACGTACATAAAGGCACGACACCGCGCACACATACGTACATATATCATATATATAGCCTAAAGATATGCAGAATACAAACACAACTGAATAGTGCTACCCACAACCCACGCTCATGTCTACATGCCTCTAACAGTAATAACAGAACCATATGACGGGACAGGGCCCCGCCGTACCCTGAATAAATATATACACGTATAACAAAAGAGTATGTACCAAAATCTGGGCTCCGGACAAGGGAGCTCTCCAAAACAGCTGAGTAGGGATCCTAAGCTGGCGGCTCACCCAAACGAGTATCTGTACCTGCGCGGCATGAAACGCAGCCCCCGGAGAAAGGGGGTCAGTACGGAATATGTACTGAGCATGTAAAGCACGGAATACAATATATAGAACCATAACCGAACTGGAATTTATCGAAATAAGTATAATAATCAGGAAATCAAAAAAAACTTGCCTGTGAATCATATATCATGCATGTCCATATCATATCATCAAATCATTATGTACATATAGCGTACCCGGCCCTCCAGTGAGGGACTCGGTAAATAAAATCATATAATCATCATGCATATGCCGTACCCGGCCCTCTAGTGAGGGACTCGGTGAATAGGATCATCAAATGCCATCCTGGCCGCCATCCCCATATCATCACATCATCATATCATCATATATATATATATATATAGCGTACCCGGCCCTATAGTGAGGGACTCGGTGAACAATGCAATGAGACTGTGCACGAATACGTACCCGGCCGGGACTCGGTGAAAGATGCATTGAGGCATGCACGAGCAGAGTAGTGAGAAACCATATGCACACAAATCATTTCAAGACTCGATGGAATAAAATAAATTAAGCAAACAATCATTTGAAAATCGGGACAACAGTTATATCAAATACCTTTCGGACATCACTCGGAACATGTCAAACCGGACTTTAGGAATCATAGCCACGTGTCGGAATCATATACATAACAATCCTTATTTTAGACTTGGTAAATGATAAATAGTCATACTCGGGGGTCGGAATACTAAGCATGTTAGGTTCTTTCCAACAACCTTTAGCACTATACAAGGAAACGTCTCGGGGGCCCACGGACAAGTATCAAACCGATCCGGGCCCGCCTATGGAAGTTAGCTTCATCATACGCTACGGAACTTTCTACGAGCAAATCGAGGCGATCCGAGCCCTTCTGTGAAAGTTACGGACGTTCGTAGTTTTGGAAACTTTTTAAGAATAAAATTCCTTATGTAACATTAAAAATTCAACCATACCAAGGACACAAGAATCATGTCATGACTTCACTAAAGGGTTACATTAAGAGGTGAATAAAAGTCGTATACGCGCTCGGATCGTAAGAATAGAATTTCCCCGAGGCTCGTATGATTCTTCCCTTACATCTAAGACATGCCAAAGAAAGAAAGGGTGAGCTTTACATACCTTGGTCTCTCCCTAAGCTAATCCAACTCAAGTCTCGGCTCTCCAAGGTCTACATAACGTCAATAGATATCAAACATTAGTTGAAGACATTTAGGAATTCAATTCCAAACGAACATCAAATTCTACAGAAATTTCGGCAGCATTTCCCATATAAATACACCAACCCCAAGATTCCAACTCGGCCAAATTCATCAACAACAACACCAACAACCAAACTACAACATCAATATTCAATTCAAAATGCATTTTAACATTAGTAGCTCTTTTTACATAATTCAACAACATTCACAATTTTCCAATATACTCACTTCAACTACTTACATTCAAACTAATATCCACGTTTATACATTCGATTACTAATCCAAACCATTCAAACAATATTCAAGAACGCTTTAAACAATTCACACAATTTTCCAACAACCCAAACCACACTCCAACTCACCCGAATTCCTCCCCAAACCCGAGAACAACACAATCCACATCCTTCTCTCCCAAATTCAAGAATTACACTAATAATCCACACATTAACAATGTCACTTCCATAACTACAAAAATTACATAAAATTTTCATTAACTTCCAAATCAACTCATAAGCAACACAACATCACTTTGAGTCATTAAACTTGCATTTTCACCATAGAATCTATAACGACGACAACTAAAATGCCAACTAACATTTGTTCATTCTCAACCATACAAAGGGAACCCTATTCGGCCAACACCCTACTCTACCAACTTTATGATTTTCATTCTTCTCTTCACACTACAACACTCAAAACATGCTAACTAGAATTAATCCACTACTTTTAGGACAACACACACATGCACGGCTATACCCCATATACACGGCCCAACTTCACATGCAAAATTTTCATGAATTTCATACATTTTAGCATACTACAACATATATAAACCATTCATAACACATAAAACAAGATTAAAACTCACCTTTCTTCTCAACTTCTCAACTTGCCTAAAGTTGGCCAAGGATGGAAACGAGTAGTCTATCGCTTGAAACAACAACTCCACGTTACTGAGCACCCTTCAATTAGTAAGTTTGCTTGAAGAAATAATTTTTTTGATGGCTTAATTTTGATCTTGAATTTGCAAGGGTATGGCCGAATGCCCCCTTAGTCTTGCTCTCCCAAAATTTTCTTGATTTTTCTAGAAGTGAAGTGAGGGACAAGATGACTAAGTCATCTTTTAATACCAAGTATTCATCAACCATGTGGCCATGGCCCACACCAAGGTGGCCGGCCACATGGTCCCTTTCTTTTTTTTTGTTTTTCAACTAATAATACACTTTCCAAAAATAGCATACTTTCCAAAAATGGAATTTGACCCCAAATGTTCCCTTAACATTTCCATGCCAATAAAATCATACACAACTTAAGCTTTTAAGACAAATCATATCTCGGAATGGTCTTGTCCTTAACTTATCAAGGTTGACTCGGATTATCCCGACGTACGAAATACGGGATATAACAACCATGGCTTCCATTGTGATATTCTTGTGATGTATTTGTGATATACAAATTCGGATTGAATGTATTGAGACTTGGCACAGTTGGGTTTAAATGCTATAACATAGGTGATGACTTGTACTTGATTACTGGCTCGTGTTAATTTATACCTTGTTGATTTACCTGTTTATCTTACTTTGTTGCTTTGATATATGTTAGCTAATCTTAGTCGGCCTATGATACCTACCAGTCCTCATTGTTTGTACTGACCTTCACTTGTTGCATTCTTTTATGAATGCAGAGTTCCAGGTGGGATCGATCTCTACTCCTCATGGCTGATAGTAGTTCGAGGATTGCTGTTTAGAGTCTTACCGGGTGAGCACGAGGACGTCGCTGCCTTGAAGATTCTTCTTTTATTTATGTCTTACTTGATGTTCTGAGACATATTGAGACTATTGATGTATTATTATTACTTTCAGACTTGTTGATCCTAGTTAGATGCTCTTATATGACCAGACCAGATATTGGGGTGGCTTGATGTATTTCGTTACTTTCGCATTTTTCTTATGTCAATAGCATAAGACTTACGTATTCTATCTCTTCCACTTATTTATTTATTCGTGTTTTTTTAGATTGTTTGAATAAGGGTTCGCTTATCGAGGTGGAAAAGGTAGGTGCCCGTGCGACTTAGTGAAATTGGAAAGAAGACTCGCTGAACTTGAATTTATATAGGTTATTCATTCTATTAACTCCTCATATTCTAGGAGATATACTTCTCTCAAGTTGGACCAAAAATTTTGCCAGGTTTTCCCAAAGTTTCGACCAACTTAATTTCTTTGATTCGCTTGTTCTCCAATCCTTTCATAGCTTACTAAACATGAACTTAAACCCTCATAACCATAAGATAGGCATGTATAATCTCATATAACCTTTAAGAAAACTCCGGTGTCTAAGACTAGGACAACTAACATCCAACGAATCTCAACGTACAACACTACAAGGTGTAACGAGAATCGCTTGTATGCACTAGCAGGTCGTTAGGATGAATAAGTTCATGAAAATGTTGTCACAAGTATATTAATAGTCTTCATATTTGATGTTTATGCCCTTGTAGATCCATGATCTACCCTCTCTTATGTAACCCCATTTATAGCTGAGAAATTTGGGATCGAACCAGAAAAGTTGCATGAACCATTCAAAGTATCCACTCCAGTTGGAGAGTCAACTATAGATAGACGTTTGTATAGGGGTTGTCCAGTTAGAGTCTATCACTGCAATACTGTAGCAGACTTAATAGATTTGAAAATAGTAGACTTCGATGTAATCATGGGCATGGATTGGTTGCCATCATGTTATGCCACGGTAGGTTGTAGAACCAAAATAGTGAGTTGTGAGTTTCCTGGTGAACCAGTCTTAGAATGGAAGGGTGATGCAGTGGTGCCCAAGGGTGGATTATTTCCTACCTTAAAACAAGAAAGATGATCTCTAAGGGGATATCTATCACCATGTTTGAGTTAAGGAAGCAGATGCTTAGGTCCGAACTCTTTAGTCCGTACCAGACGTTAATGAGTTTCCAGAAGTCTTTCATGAAGATCTTCCCTGAGTTCCTCCCGATAGGGAGATTGACTTTGGAATTGATCTACTTTCCCACACGAAGCCCATCTCTATTCCACCATACAGAAAGGCTCCAGTAGAGTTAAAAGAGTTAAATAACTCAATTGAATGACCTTCTTGACAAAAGGATTTATTAGAAAAAGTGTCTCACCTTGGGGCGCACCGATCTTGTTTGTCTGAAGGAAAGATGCATCCTTGCGTATTGATTACCGTCAGTTGAAAAAGGTTGCCATCACAAGTATCCACTTCCCTAATTGATGACTTGTTCAATCAACTTCAGTGTGCCCAATGTTATTCCAAGATCAACCTTTGATCAGGGTACCATCGGTTGAAGGTAAAGGAAGTTGATTGTCACGACCCATGTCGGTGAGTCGTGACGAGTGTCTGGCCTCTAGTGACTAAACATCCCTATACTCATATCTGAACCATACTGAACATCAAGGGCCCATAAGTGACTAAAACTGATCTTATGAAGGGGTGACATCATGAACTCTGTACATTTACATACATACAAGCTGAAAGAACAGTGCAAGCCAACTAGGCCGCTACATATACTGTACACAAAAGAATAGGAGCTGACAAGGCTACATCATCTGACATACACATAAACCTGTTTACAGATCTCTACTGGAATACCAAGTTGTAGAAAGGACAGGATAGGGCCCCGTCATATCCATATGCATATACATCTCAAAAGAATGGCATATCAAAATAGACTGCAGCTCCGGACCAAATGGAGCGCACTAACCACTACTGGATATAGAGGTCCTACGGAGCTGGACCACCTGTCTGTCTACCTAGACCTGCGGGCATGAACGCAGCCCCCTAAGTAATAGGGGAGTCAGTACAGACAATGTACTAAGTATGTAAGGCATAAGAGTAACATAAGTATAAGCATAAGCATCATGAATGGAATCTGGAACTCAAAGCTAAACTGACTGTCTGCTTAGATTTGTATGAACAAGTATCTGTATAACTGACAATGCCTCTGTCGGCACATAATCTGCATGCTCTCAATGATAATCATGCTCATGTATATAAATATAGGTCATAGTCCAGAGGAACATTCAGCCTAATCCATATCCCATATAATAGTGCCGAAGAACGTATGGCCCAATCCATATTTTATATAATAATGTCGAGAAATGTACGGCCCGATCCATATATCATCATCAAGGTGCACCAGCTGATCAGGTGGTAATGCGTATATAACATCTATCCATTTTCCCATACCCCATGTACATATAATATACGCGTATATATGAATGCAATGCATAACTGAAATGTATACATAGAACTCTCGGAGTGACATAAGGTCATATAACCTCCGATGGACAACTTTTGAGCTAACATAATCAACATAAGTAATCTCAAGACTCATGAACAGAAGGAACAATCATACGGGGTATAGGGACATCAAAGACTAAAATACTCCTAGTACTTCTAAGAGTAGAGTAATATGAAAGCTCATTTAATCGCTTGTTGGCTCATTGATGTGCCGGGAAATTATGGCACATCTGACACTCTTTTACGAGAAGTTTTACTTGTTTTTGGGCAAGTATGTGTTGTTTTGATGTGTTTTTGACATGTTTCAGGTAAATCAGGAAATTCGGGTTCAAGGAGTTGCAGTTGCAGAAAAATTGCACTGAGGCTTAAGTTTCACGGTCCGTAGAAAGTTTCACGGACCGTATTTCTGTTCGTACAAGAGGTGGCAACTCAACAGAATGTCTCGGTGGACAGGTGCTGAACCACGGACACTTATACGGACCGTACAATATTGTACGGGCCGTATAAATTGATGTGACGATAATAGAAGAGACTTTCACGAGCAAGACTGTACGAGCCGTACAACATTACACGGACCGTGGAAGGCCAGTTCGTATTATTCTCTGAAGAAACTAAAGGAAGGCCGTAGAAGTCTTGTACGGTCCGTGGAAATTTGTATGGACCGTATAAGTGCCGCCTGGGACCTAAGTGCAAATTCTGTAATTTTACGTTTTGAAACCTATAAATAGTCCATTGTAGGGTTTTAATTATCATCAGTTCTCATATTTTTAGCTTTTGACTTAGAACATTAAATACTCTCTAGTTTTTGAAGGTTCAAACAATCAATTCAAGTATTCTCAATTCCTCTTTCCTTCCAAAGTAAGCAATTATGAATTCTTCAATTTCTTATTTCTTGTTCTTTGTCATGAGTAGCTAATTTCCCTTACTAGGGTTGTGAACCCAATTGATGGGTGTTTTGTGATTGGGTTGTGATTGATATACAAATAATGGATTATTAGGGTTTGGTTATTCTTCATTCTTCATTCATAATTAATGGTTGCAAACATTGATTAAAGCCATAGACCTTGATTTATTTGGGAAAATAATTAGGGTTGGTAAGAATAAACAACAAGAACTCAAAGCTCTAAACTTTGTTTAATAAATTCACTTAGGAATAAGAAGAATTTACTTGGCATGATTAATCGTTCTTCATAGCTACTTTCTTATATTTGGGAAAATCATAGAAAGAAATAATCTTTATCTATTGGGAAATAGTAGATATTCAAATAGGGATTAAGTGCATTCATATAATGACCCATTAGAAGTATATCAAGATCAATGCCCATGATCATACACTCTATCTAACGGGGACACAACCTTAGCTTCTTTTACCATAAATTCACAACCAAAACAATATTTAGCAATTACTTACTACAAAACCCAACTTTTACCAAAATCATCGGATTAAGACATTAGACCTAAACATAGCATTCTACGAATTTAGTACCCTTTTCACACCCTATTCCCTGTGGGATTCGACCCCAACCTTGTTGGGTTACTATATTTGACAACGTCCGCGTTATACCATTAATAAGTGTAATTTGAGCTCAGGTTGTCGGCATGCCCGAACGGGCCCAATGCATCAAAAACAAGAAATTTGGAGATTGGCGGAAGGGTAAAAAGGGGGATGCACCGGAGTTATTTGTGGTCCCGCCTGCGGCAAACATAGAGGCTCCGCCCGAGTCAGAGCCTGCGGTTATGGGTGATACGGTTGCTACTGATCCGGCGCGGCCTGGGGCGGGTGACACTGCTGCTACAGCTCAGGCCCGTGCCACTGGTCCAAATTCTGAAGCGGTTGAAGGGGTGCGGTACCGCGCCACCGCGATCCGCCACCACCTCCGACCACGCTCTCCGCCACTTCTACGGGTCCCACCACGTCACCTGCTCCACCTCCTGCAGCACAGTCAGCGGGTGATTTGTTCACATTTTCGCGAGCAAGTTACCGCGAGTTAGTTTTCAAGACACTAAAGGCTGAGAAACAAATTGAGGTAATCATGCAGCAACTAAAGCCCCAGATAACTAAGCAAATCAACATTGCCAAGAGAGAACTTCGGGAGGACTATGCTCAGTCTCGCGAGGTTTTCCAATCACGATTGGATGGGTTTGAGACGAGGCTGTTTGCTTTGGAGCAGTCAAAGGCAGGGGGCGGTTCGGCCACATTTCATACGGAGTTGGCAACACTTAAGGCTGAATTGGAGGCGCTGAAGGCGCACGAGCGAGTAGAGGATCTTGTTTTGGCACTACCCACTAACTTGGATATTGATATACCGGTCCAAAACCTGCTCGACTCTGAGGATGAAGGAGAGGCCGGAGCTAAGGCGCAAGGGAAACGACCACTAGATGCCGTAGTTGAGGATGTGAATGAGAGTAACAAGCGGCTGCGCAAACTGGAGGAGAATATGGTGCAAGCTGCTGCCTTGAACTCGCTGCGCGACAACTATCCAGATCCAATGGGAGCGTCGGGCAGCCGGCCCCGAGAGGCAACGCCTGATATTGCTGCATCTGAGGCAGCCGAGTCCCGAGTAGGGGAACATAGCGCCTAGGGCGCCCAGGTATCCCTCACCATCTTTCCTATTGTACTTAGAGTCGATGCATTGGGGACAGTGCAAGGTTTCTATAAAAAGTGTAACGTTTGTTTTGAAGGTTCAAACAATCAATTCAAGTATTCTCAATTCCTCTTTCTTTCCAAAGTAAGCAATTATGAATTCTTCAATTTCTTATTTCTTGTTCTTTGTCATGAGTAGCTAATTTCCCTTACTAGGGTTGTGAACCCAATTGATGGGTGTTTTGTGATTGGGTTGTGATTGATATACAAATAATGGATTATTAGGGTTTGGTTATTCTTCATTCTTCATTCATAATTAATGGTTGCAAACATTGATTTAAGCCATAGACCTTGATTTATTTGGGAAAATAATTAGGGTTGGTAAGAATAAACTACAAGAACTCAAAGCTCTAAACTTTGTTTAATAAATTCACTTAGGAATAAGAAGAATTTACTTGGCATGATTAATCGTTCTTCATAGCTACTTTCTTATATTTGGGAAAATCATAGAAATAAATAATCTTTATCTATTGGGAAATAGTAGAGATTCAAATAGGGATTAAGTGCATTCATATACTGATCCATTAGAAGTATATCAAGATCAATGCCCATGATCATACGCTCTATCTAACGGGGACACAACCTTAGCTTCTTTTACCATAAATTCACAACCAAAGCAATATTTAGCAATTAGTTACTAAAAACCCAACTTTTACCAAAATCATCGGATTAAGACATTAGACCTAAACATAGCATTCTACGAATTTAGTACCCTTTTCACACCCTATTCCCCGTGGAATTCGACCCCAACCTTGTTGGGTTACTATATTTGACAACGTCGCGTTATACCATTAATAGGTGTAATTTGAGCGTATCAAATTTTGGCGCCGTTGTCGGTAGAATACGGTTTTAAAATTACTAAATAGTGTTTGCTTTATTGAAGTCTTTTGCTTATTCCATCACACCTTGTTTGCTACTCTGTGGAAACAAGGTGAACATGAATCAGAATTGACAAAACCAACATGCTGATAACTAGGGGAATCGGTTGAACAATCGGGCTAATGATTCGGATGATGAGAATGTTTTCGCTGAGCTCGTTCCAGAGGAGGATTATGCATCTGCTATTGTTCAGCCTCGAGTTGGAGCTGCTTCGGTGAAAATTGATTCCTCTTTATATCAGTTGTTGAAGCTTGAGGGATACTTTTGGAACTCTACCGAGAATGACCCTCAACGTCATTTGCAGAATTTTGTGGATGTGTGTGCCAATCACATCCAGAACAAAGTTCCACAAGATGCTATTCGGTTGAAGTTATTCAAATATTCCTTGGCTGGAGAGGCAAGAACATGGTTCGAGAAGTTGCCCTAAAATTCGATTACTTCATGGGCAGAGATGGTGGCTGCGTTTCTCACAAAAGGGTACCCCCTAGCAAGAAGGCTGAAATTCGGGACAAGATCTATGAATTTAAGCGACAGCGGGAACAATTATATGAAGCATGGGAGAGATTCAAGGATTATTTGCGGTAAGAGCCCAAATTATGGTTTTTCGGAGAACATATTAATGGAGAAGTTCTACCGAGGGTTAGATCCGTTGTCGCAATCGATTTGCGAATAATGCGGTGATGGTTGTTTCATGAACAAATCTTATCGACGGGTGACCACCATACTTAACAAGCTGACAACTCATAATCGAGCTTCGCACTCAAACAATGCTGATGTGGTACCGTTCGGTAGTGCTATGATCCAAAATATAGTGAAGGAGAATCAAGATACTCAGCACACCTTGGCAGAACTTGCAACAAATATTTCCTTGCTGACGAAGAAGTTTGATGAATCCCAGATCAAGAAGGTCAATGTTTGTGAGGAGGAGGCAGTTTTACCAAAAGGGATGTACCATGCTCAAGATGGTCCGTTCCACGAAGGGCCCCCTATGCAGATTGAAGATGCTAATTATGTGAATAACTCTCAAGGGGGTTACCAGAGACAGAATTACCAGGGTGGTTATCAGAGTCAGAATCAATGGAGACCTCAACAAGGTCAAGGTGCTTATAACAACTCTGGGAACTACAACAATAACTATGGTGGTGCGAACCAAGGGAGCTACAACAACAGCAACAACTTTGGGAACAAGAGTTCCAACCATTATATACCACCGAAAGGGCAGTCAACAGAGGCAGGTAGTTCAAAGGTTGAAGCAATGCTTGAGAAGATTCGGCAAATCGTCTAAGTCCGAGAGAACTTTATCCGGGCCGATAGAGACGGTGGGTTCCCATACGGCGGCCTATTCGAAGCTCGAGTCACGGATGAGGGATATTTCTAGAGAGCAAAGACCCTCTCAAAAGGGAGGACTTCCGAGTGACACTATTCCAAATCCAAAGAATGGGGGAAGCGGTGTAGACCGTGTGTTTGCCATCACTACTAGGAGTGGTAAAATACTCCAAGGGGTTGATAAGAAGGTGATTGATCTTGAGCCGATAGATGAAGAAGATGAGGTGCAGTCTGAAGCACCCATTACTGTTGATGAGAAAGCTACTGACAAGAAGGGTGCTAATATTCCGGAGATAGTAAGGGCAGCTAAGAACACAAGTAAGCATGTCACGACCCAGCCCCGTAGGCCGTGACTAGTGCCCGAGCTGGGCACTCGTACTTTCTACCAACCATAATTAACTCATAGTAACATGCTAAGAATTTATACATACTGAAAGGCACGGTGAAGCATATACATATCCTACAAATAACCTAGAATGTACAGAACGCAAACACAACTGACTATACTACCCACATAACCCACAGACATGTCTACAGACCTCTAAGAGTAATAACAGAATCATATGACGGGACAGGGCCCCGTCGTACCCCTGAATAGATACATACATATATAACTGAAAAGTCTGTACCAAATATGGGCTCTCGAACAAGGGAGCACTCCAAACAATATGAATGTCCTAAAGCGGCGGCGCTCCGAACCGATCGTACGTACTGCGAGCATGAAACGCGGACCCCCGAAGAAAGGGGGTCGTACGAAATATGTACTGAGTATGTAAAGCATGGAATACAATAAACAGGATCATAACTGAACTAGGGTTTGCAGAACGAGTATAGTAATCAGAAAAATCAGAAAACAGAAAATCAGGAGACTTGCCTTTAAATCATATATCATGTATGTCCGTGTCATATCATAATGTCATCATATATGCATACCGTACCCGGCCCTCTAATGAGGGAATCGGTGGGTGAAATCATATAATCATCATACATAGCCGTCATGTAATCATATATATATATACATATATACCGTACCCGGCCCTCTAGTGAGGGACTCGGTGAAATGTCATATGCATACCGTACCCGGCCCTATATGAGGGACTCGGTCGTACTCGGCCCTTTCGGTACTCGGTGAAATATCACATACATGCGTACCCGGCCCCTACAGTGAGGACTCGGTGAAATATCATATACATACCGTACCCGGCCATCTAGTGAGGGACTCGGTGAATAATGCCCAAAAGTCTGTGCACGAATACATACCCGGCCAATACATCCTCCATGTCAATTTCATGATTTTCATTCATTTTCTACACATTACAACAACACACAAACATGCTAAATACACTTAATTCATTACTCCTACACAACACTACACCCACACTACAAAACCACATATGCACGGTTTCACTCCAACATGCAATATTTCCAAAATTTCATTCATTTTGACACACTACAACACACATGAACTATCCATAACACATAAAAGCAAGATTAAAACTCACCTTTCTTCCTCAACTTTGCAATTTGCCTAAGGTGGTGAATGAGGAAAACGAGTAGACTATTGCTTGAAACAACAACTCCACGTTACTAAGCACCCTTAAATTAGTAGGTTTGCTTGAAGAATTAATTTTTTTTTTATGGCCAAATCTTGGTCTTGATTTTGCCTATGCTTGGCCGAATGGCCCTTCTTTCTTCTTCTCTCAAAGCTTCTTGATTTTTCTTGACTTCTCTTAAGTGTTGAATGGAACATAAGATGACTAAGTCATCTTTTATAAACCAAGTATTAACCATCCATGTGGCCATGGCGCACACCAAGGTGGCCGGCCACATGGTCTCTTATTTTTTTTTTCTCCTAATAATGCACTTTCCAAAAATAGAATTCTTTCCAATAATGAAATTTGACCCCAAATGTTTCCTTAACATTTCCATGCTAGTAAAATCATACACAACTTATGCTTTTAAAGCAAACAAAAGTCTCTACCTCATATCTCGGGATAGTCTTGTCCCCAACTTATCGTAATTTACTTATATTGTCCCGTTGTTCAAAATACGGGATATAACATCCTTCCCCTCTTTAGAACATTCGTCCTCGAATGTTCAACTAGTCCCGTGCGATCTTACAAGGTCTCGGGGTTTCCTTTAGCGCCATAATGCGCAATCTCACTTGTTAACCATACTTCTGCTTCATCTCCTCTTCAACCACTCGAGTTATCTCCTCCTTGTTATTGTTTTACCGCAATACCTTAACGGAAGTCACGTCTTCAATATGTAGCTTCCTTACCTTACGAACATTGTACTAAGGTCCAGCACATCTCAGGTCAGACTTTTCCTTCCTGTCAAATTTCCCTACACCTTTCGTGGTGATGTCTTCAACGTACCCACTTGTCAATCTGAACTTCTATGTGTTGACACCGATTGTCATCATTCGATTTCTATCGTCTCTGAGATCCCATTCTCAACTTTCCGATCACACGTCATATTGTAATCCTTACCAAATATGCGCAGGTGCTCAATTTAGCTTAAAATGCCTTAGTGTAGCTTTACTAATCCTTAGGATTTACCCTGCCTTCGCCCCTTTCTCTTGCATCCGGCATCAGAGTAGGTCTTTGGTTCAATCATAGTCATGTCCTGTTTATCCCTCGTACTTAGTTCTATCTCAGTAGGTGGCTTAACCCATCTTCACCTTTCCTTAATGCACCCAGAATATCATCACTGTATTGGTATTACTGAATCCAAACTCTTTTCATTAACTACTCTGGTACAACTTGTATAAAGTACATTTAATCTCAGTCACAATCTTTTCCTTCTCCTGGTTCACTCTACTTCACATATTCCTCCCGACCTGATATTCACTTATAGCCTTTCCTATTCTACCCTCTTTTTTTTTTTTTTCCTGCTATGGGAGGCTTTCTATTTTTCTCCCTTACCGCTCACAGATCGCGGTATCATCAACGAGTAACCCTATTGCTCACATCTTAATTCTTTATCCAACCTAACAGTGTTACCCTTCACGATGTCTCTGCAACCTACTCGTTATCAGACTCCTATCTTATTCTCCTCTAACTCCCAGCACCATCTCAATTGCTATCCTAACTATTTTCCTTTTTCCCCGATTTTTGGGTCTTACTAACTTGTCTCGATAAGGAACCTTACCAACAGGTTGGGCATCCGTATCCATCGCGTCGTGGCATTAATTGTCTTTATCTTGCACTTGCGTTCCTCGTATCCGCTTCCCCCCTTTAGGGGTGTACTTATATTATTACCTGATTATATTCGTCTTACGCCTGCATTTTCATTCTCGGTCAGCCTGTACCTTTGTTTCAACATTACGATTTCCCCTTACTATTTATCTGCTCACTTCCTTTCTCTTCCTAACATCCTTACGCCAGTACTTCCCAAGTCTACCCTATAGCAAAAACGATATCAAATTGCCTTATGACATTCATGCCACTCATTTTTCTTTTCACTTGAACTTTGTTGTTCTGTCCGATTAATGCCTTCCGTATACAGTCACATTGGTGGCCAGAATACGTATACCCGCTAATATAGCCATGTATGAGGCATCACACGCTTACCTGCACACATATATAATTGCCAGTATCTCATTCACAAAAGATCCCCCAAACACTACTCAAACTGACCCTAACTCTAGTGCCGTGATGCACCTTCTTTTTCTTTACCCGATCTAGTCCAATCCGGCCTATGAGACCTCTTAAGATTTCTACCTGCTCCGTATATTCTCAGTCCCTTTAGACCACTCTAGCTTCCTATTTACTTCTTATGGCTGAAGTTGTAAGACTTTTCAGAAACTTCCTGCGGGGTCACCCA
>NC_081347.1:25133460-25162873 GCF_029784015.1 Lycium ferocissimum | reverse complement strand
ACTTTCACCTTAATCACCAAGAGAAGTTTTTGAATCAAATCATTCACTTGAGTGAAGCCCCAACTTGACGCAAAGAAAATCTTGAGTTCTACAAACCCTAGTGAGCCTTCCAACACTTGGATCCTTTGATTCTTGCTATTTGATCTATGATATCTCTTGGGTTTGTGTGGAATATGCTTGAGAGAAGGTTCTAGAGCTTTTAGGAGTTGGGAAGATGTGGGAAATGAGAAAATAGAACAAGGGTCGTCTATTTATACGAAAAAGAAAAAGCTGGCCGACCAGTTATATGGTCTATATAACTTATACGATCCGTATAAATGGACCGTATAATCCTACCATGGTTGCACCCTTCGCTGGAATGGTTATACGGACCATTATACGGGCTGTATAACTTGTACGGTCCGTATAAGTGGTCGTGTAACTCAACATTTTTCGAAACTTTCTCTCGTCGATTCGTTCAACTCCCAATCCTTATGGAACCGTATTGCACTTATATAACACTTCACTAACCATCTAAGATGACCTATAGCTTCTCCTCAAGATATTAATAAATAAATATTAGCTTAATTGTTGCAAAAACTTTCCAAAAATGACTTGCATTTCACTTTCTTTGATGAACTTAGTTTCACCGATTCATATGACTTCAAAATCTTATGGTACGCACTTAAAGATACCAAGTACTCTTCTTAACCTCATAAGGACTTCATGATCACCTAGAGCTCGTGTTGGTCTACTCACAATGCAACGGTCCGAACCTCCGAGATCTAATATTGATTACCTGAAAACAGCTTTCAGGACTCGTTATGGGCATTTCAAGCTTTTGGTGATGTCATTTGGGTTGGCGAATGCACTAACAGCTTTCATGAATCTCATGAACAGGGTCTTCAAGCACTATCTTAACATATTCGTCATTGTGTTTATTGATGACATCCTAGTATATTCCGCAGTGAGACTGACCATGTAGAGCATCTCAGTGAGACTGACCATGTAGAGCATCTCTGAATAGTACTGCCGACACTCTAAGATCGCAAGCTATATGCAAACTTTTGAAAGTTGTGAATTTTGGCTTAAATTAGTAGCGTTTCAAGGATATGTCATTTCAAGTAAAGGCGTGAAGGTAGATTTCAAAAAATCAAGGCAGTAAAGAATTGGCTCAGGCCTACCTCAACATCTGATATAAGAATTCTGGGTCTAGCAGGCTATTACAGGCATTTCATACAATGTTTTTCCTCTATATTAGTTCTATTGACTTAATTTATGGTGGAGTTATTGTTCAAAATAGGGCTGAATCTTCCTCAGCAGCCGAAGTGAAAGAGAATTAGTTTAATGACCCCTACTTGTTGTAGCTGAAAGAGGGGATTCACAAGCATAAGACGACGACTTTTGAACAAGGGGGAGATGACGGTACCTTTAGGTACCAAGGAAGATTATGTGTTCCAGATATATGTTAGGTCCCGTATCTTTACATTGGGACATTATAAGGCTAAGTGCGACAAGTTAAAGACAAAGCGGTTTTAGGGTTCCGGTGGGTTTTCTTTCACCTCCTCGATTTCGTTTCTATGCACAAGTTGCCTATGAATTTCGTTTGGTATAAGAAAATTATTGGAGAATAAGGATCAATTGACCAAGATTGGATGACTAAGTGAGATTAAGAACTTAATTACATCATTAGTGAAGCCTAAGTGGCCGTGTGGGCCCCACCTATGAATTGGCCAACTATTATTGGCTAAAAGCTTGGGTGGGACACATGTCCACCTTGTGGACTGCATATAAAAGGAGAATTTCTGATTCACAATTCAATTAGACATTCATTTCAACATTTACAAAATTAGAAAACTTAGTGATAGAGAGAGAGGCTCTCGGCTACAAGTTGGCCGAGAATAACCTTCTCCAATTTGATCCAAAATCAGTTTCTTAAGCAATTCAACTCCCTTGAAAGTGTGTATTAACGTGTAGCATTCATTGGAATAACAAGAACAAGTGTTAAAATTCAAGAGGTGGAGGTGAAGGGCTAGCCGATTAAAGTGTTGAGTTACAAGGTAAGAATGATCATTTTTCATGTGTTGTATGATGGTTTGAATGTATAATTTGTGTATATTGTTGTTGGATTGTTATTGGATTGTTGTTGTGGTTGAAGTTGAGGTGATTCGTGAGCTTAGGTGAAGCCATGTTTGGTCTTATTTTGCATGTATTGTTGATGAATTGGGTGTGTGTCAACATATGTAAATGAACAAGGATTGTAGAAGTTGGTTTATGATGTTGCATGTTGGTATTGGACTGTTTTTCTTAAAATTTAAATGAGCCGTGTGTTGTAGGATTTAACGGGATCATGTTTAATCTTCTTGTACATGTATTGGGAGTGGATTGAATGTGTTGTGTTGTGGATAGATGGATGAAAACCATGAAGTTGTAGGAATGGCATTGAAGCCAGGGTGGGACCGTTTTGGGGGTTTATGGACTGCTTTGTGCCAAGTTTTGATTGTTGTTGTTATGGACATTGTGGTATATTGTACGCATGTTGAATATGTGAATTGAGGTGTTAAAGAAACGAATCATGTTGTAGTATACAAGCAGTCCAAGATCGCGGACTGTTTTAAGGTTAAAAGTGAACTAGTGTTTGTTGAATGTTGAATGTTGTTATGAACTTATAGTAAAAGTGAAGTGCGATGATTCAAGTTAAAATTGAAATGATTCGTGGGCTGTTGTAAGAGTAAAAATGATGTTAAAACAGTTCCAAGAATCGTGAAAGTAATGTTATTAAACGTGTGGTTGTCATTGTAAGTTAAAACTGGAAAATTGCTAAGCGAAAATGGTATTGTGGTATGTGCTATTTGGCCGTGAGTTTGGGATTGATTTGAATGATGTGCAAGCTGTCCAAAGTTCCGTAAGTCGTGTTAAACAAGTTTGGAGTGATATAGGAAAGAATGATTAGCAATGTTAGCTTGTGGCACTAGTTGGTTTGAATGCGAACGAAACGTCGTCTAAATGTTTGAAAGGGATTGTGAGCATCGGAATGCGTATTAAATTCCCTTGTAGACTAATTGTAGCTCTTGATATCTTGATATAGGATAAGTGCTATTGGGCAGCAAGTACAAGTTATAATGCGACTAAACGCTAAAGGTATGTAAAGTTATCCATTCTTTCTTTTTGGCATGTCCTAGAAGTAAGTATGATATAATCCAAGCCTCGGGTAACTCCACTCTCTAACTCCTAGTATGACATATGATTGTTATTCGTTCTTAATGTTGAGACTATTGGTATAATCGAGTTATGGTTTTGTTATTTATTACATAATTGACTAGTATGTGATGTACAGAAGTTCTTATTCTTAAAAGGAATTGCATAGGTATGCTTGACTGTCATAAGATGTAACATGCTAGGGTGATACATGTATATGAATCCTGAAACGTTCCTTAATATAGTCTATGATGGTAATTAGGAAGAACTTAATGTGATTATTGTCATGATGTTCGAGAGCTGGTTAAGTTTACTATCCGTCGAGTCTCAAAAGATAAATTGCATTTACGTGGTTGCTTATTATTCTCGCTTCTTTGCTATATTATTCACCGAGTCCCTCGTTAGAGGGCGGACACGTTATATGATGTGCATATGTATTATGGAGTGTGATCAGTTGGCATCAAAGCCGGTGGTGGGGCAAACCCAATGGTGGGGCAAACCCAGTGGTGGGGCAAACCCAATGGTGGGGCAAACCCAATGATGAGGCAAAATTCCACATTGGTTTAGGCGAATCCCACATTGGTTTGGGCGAATCCCACATTGGTTTAGGCCAATCCCACATTGGTTTAGGCGAATCCCACATCGGTTAATGTCACCTCATATGGCAAGTTATGATATTATGATGTGTTACGGTATGAACATGATGATTATTCGCTTATGTCACTCAGTTCCATTGTGGACCGTATATGATACATGACATTGATATGCATATTTGTATTTCGGAGTAAGTATGTTGGTATTCGTTATTATGCCCACTTTCTATACTCCTTATTTCGGTTATGACCGCGTTTTACGTTTGCCATGCTTTACGTACTCGCACATATTCCGTATCGACCCCGCTTTCTTCGAGGGGCCGTTTCGCCCGCAGTGCGACGTCGTTTCGAGATCCGCTTGACCTAGGATATCTACTCGCTTATTTCGAGTGCTCCTTGTTCGGAGCCTAGCGTCGTGGTATAGCCTTTTGATATGTATATATCTTTGTTGTTCGGGTACGACGGGGCCCCGTCCCGTCATATGATGTCGTTGTCACTCTTAGAGGTCTGGGGTCACGTGTGTGGGTCCGTGTGTAGTTGATGTTTCGTTGTGTGGACATGACTTGTGTTTGGGGCATACCCATTTGTAGTGGCAGCCTTGCCGGCTTGCGTAGATATATGTTTATTAGGGCAGCTATGTACGAAGGTAGCCTTCTCGGCTTATGTTTTGTTGGGACGTTCCCCTATACATATATATATATATGACAACCTTACTTAGGCTTTTGTGCGATATTAACGTTAAAGGTTGTAACCCTTCGGAGATGGGTAGCTTTGATATGCATACGTCTTGTCTCTATACTTATATCAGTTCGTTCTTGCTAGTAGTGTATGACTATAGATAACAGGTGTATACGAGTGTCCAGCTCGGGCACTAGTCACGGTCTACGGGGTTGGGTCGTGACAATATAGATAGAGAGAGGATTATGTTACAAGCCCATGATTCCAAATACTCTATTTACCCAGGTTCCATAAAGATGTATCATGGCCCTACGGAGATTTAATGGTGGAACGACATGAAAAATAACCTAGCAGATTTTGTTGCCAAGTGTTCGAATTGTTTGCAGGTGAAAGCCGAGCACTAGAGACCTGGTGGTTTGGCTCAGTACATTGAAATTCCTATTTGGAAGTGGGAGATGATAATATGCACTCCATAATAGGCTTGCCTCGCTCCTTTCAAAATCCTGATTCGATGTGGGTGATTGTAGACCGACTCCCCAAGTCAGCGTACTTTTTGCCAGTGAAAACCACCTATTCAGCTAAAGATTATGCCAAGCTGTATATTCAGGAAATCATCAGATTGCATGGAATCCCTGTATCCATCATCTCAGATCGCGATGCTCAGTTCACAACAAATTTTTGAAAGTCCTTTTAGAAGGGATTAGGCATAAAAGTAAACCTCAGCATAACTTTTCATCCTCAGACAGATGGTCAGGAAAAATGCACTATTCAGAAATTTGATGACATGTTGAGGGCATGTGTTCTAGATTTCAAGGGTAATTGGGATGATCACTTGTCTCTTATTGAGTTTTCCGTTAATAACAATTATCATGCAAGTATCAAAATAGAACTGCATGAAGCTCTATATGGGCGATGATGTAGGCCGCCAATTGGTTGGTTTGAAGTCGGTGAAGCAGTGTTTTTAGGGCTAACTAGGTCCATCAGGCTATTGAGAAAGTCAAATTGATTCAAGATCATTTGAAAATAGCTCAGAGTCGCCAAAAGTCCTATTCAAACATGTGATGTAGAGACTTAGAGTTTCAGATCGATGATTGGGTGTTTCTGAAAGTTTCTCTTATGAAAGACGTTATGAGATTTGGGAAGAAAGGAAAGCTTAGTACCAGATATATTGGGCTATACAGGATCCTATGAAGGAAAGAGCAAGTAGCTTATGAGTTAGAATTGCCATAAGAATTGGCTGTCGTAGACCTAGTGTTTCATGTGTCTATGTTGAAAAGATTCACGGGGCACCCATCTCTTGTTGTCCCTACATAGATCACATAGGTTAAAGATAGCATGTCTTACGAAGAAATTCCAGTGGCTATTCTTGATCGTTAAGTTTGCAAGTTGGTTACTAAGGAAGTTGCTTCGGTGAAAGTGCTATGGGGAAATCAGAAAGTTTAAGAGGCTACGTAGGAAGATGAAGAGGAAATGAAGTTCAAGTACCCTCATCTATTTGTAGAGCAAGAAGAAAATGCTGAAGGTAACTAACCTTTACATTCAGACCTCATGCTATAATCTCCATGTTTCCCATCAATCAGTCAGTTCAGTAGTCATTCAATTCAATGTTTATTCAATTTAGTATTTATTCAGTTCAATATTCACTTAGTTCAGTATTGGTGTTCATGTCATTTCAATGTCCATGTGTTTCCATCACTCAGGTTTATGATTCAGAGTTTGCCACAGTTACAACCAGGACAATTATTCGAGGACAAATAATCCCAAGGGGGAGATAATGTAACACTCAGTATATCCGGGTTAGGTGTGAATGTGTTAAATGAGTATTCACGTGATAATTTAGACATATGAAGTCCAATCTAGATGAGTTCGAGTGGAAATAGTTGTTTTGAAATCAAGACGAATCATGAGGTGCATAAGATTCGATAGAATCGACTAAGTTTACGATAGGTCTGCCTTCCAGCCCATTTACGTGACAATCCGCTGAGTATTTGGAAAAGTTTACTTAATGAAAGTTGTAGCCCTTTGAAATAACTTTTTATCCATATAGGGATGAGCTCAAAAGGACATCTCTACAAAATCATATGACCGGTTTGCTAAAGGATCGCAAAGCAGTCGGCAAGACACATGTATGTGAGACACGCATTCTACGACGTGTTTCCCAATGCATTTTGGACCAAATTTCTGTGTTGAAGTTCCCAGTGTTCTCTTTTGATTTGATTTAGCATATGCAATAGCAAAATGCAATTTTCAGTACATAATGCGGCACAGACCATATCCGAAACTCATTAAAGTCCGTTTTCTTAATTTTAGTTCTATTTTCCCTGTTTTCCAAGCCCTAGCATGAATTTTTTCTCCTCTCCTCATCCTCCCACATCAAGGTAAGTATCTCCCATGTATTATTAAGTAATTCTAACAGTTATTCATGAATTCTAAAGAATATTATACGCTACAATCTTTGGGTTTTCAAGAAAACCCTTCTCAAGGTTTCAAGCTCAAAATTTTGGATTTGGTCTTCAAAGTTCAGATCTTTTCTTCAAGTTTGGGAGCAATTAAGGTATGTAAGTATCAATCTCTACGTGTGCGAATGTTATTGATTTTCCCCACACCACGTTTTCATGATTCTACGAATTGCAGCAGAAATAGAGTTAAGCCCAAGTTTCATGAAAAGTTTTAAGAATTCTATTCTTTAATCGATATAGTTTCATAATTCGTTCATGATTGTCATTTCAAATATCGTGAAATCAATGCATAATTAGTATAGACTTGTGATTGATATCCTTGAGTCCCAGTCATGAAAACTCAGTATACTTATGAATAGTTAATCCTCTAAACTCCATAAACAGTTCATAAATCCAGGTCTCAGGACTGTAATGTTCAGTATTCCATGTTATGCATTCCAGTATGATTCTCAGTTTCTTAATATAAATTGTTAAAAGATGAATACCTGTATTTGGGATCGAGGCCACAGTTTATGTATACGTATACTTGGGCCCGAGCCAACAAAATTGTACACTTACATTTGGACCTGAGGCCACCAGAGAGAAACTCTCAGAAACAAGTGATTCCGTATTTAGAACAGGAAGTATTTATGACTATACTTCTCTTGTTCAGTTCAGCTATTAGTATGTTTCAGTATATTACATATTTATTGATTTTGGCTGCCCTTTCCGCGAGTATCCCACAACTATTTGTTCTTTCAGTTGGTTTTACCTACAAGTACAATTCAAATGTACTTACGTCCCTTTTTCCCGGAGCCTGCATTTCATGATGCAGGTACTAACCTATAGGATGACGGATCTGCTCGCTAGGGTTCTTGTATCAGCTACTTAGTGAGCCCCAGTTTCCTTCAGGACGTTATCTATCTTTCAATAGTTCGGTTATATTAGATAGTAAGGTATGCTAGAGGCCGTGTCCTGGTAAACAGTTAGGATTCCGGTATCCTTTAGAGGCTTCATAGACTATATCGGCAGTCAGTCAGAGTTTAGTATATTTGGTGTTAGCTATGTTGGTTACATCTTTAAACTTCAGAATTATTCTCATATTTCGCATTTATGATTATTCAGTTAGACTTTACAGTAGCTCAACATGTTTATAAATTACATTTCGCATCATTACATATACCATGATGATTCAGCCAGCCATATGGTTCGCTCGTTCACATGTAGTCAGTCACCGAATGCCGTGTTACATCTGTTGACACCTAATTTTTGACTTCCACCAATATTTTTTAATTATCCAAGGCTCTTAAATCTCAAACGGAATGAAATATGTATTTTTATAAATCAAATTGATTTTGCAAAATTACTCTGAAATATGTGTTATAAGTCATTTGAGAATAATTTACATTTTTTTTTACTATTAATATGAAGCATTTGCCTAGAATAAATCAGAAAATAACTTAAAACAATGTCACGCCCCAACCTTGGTGAGGCGTGATTGGCACCCGGAACCCTACGGGAACTAACCTATAACTTGCATCCTTCTTATCTCAAATGGTAAAAATACAGCTAAGAGCTAAATATGAACATAATATCATGCATAAATATATGTGCAAAGGGCTACAATGCTGATGTGCCGTGAAATTATGGCACATTCGATGCTCTTTGGCTATAAGTTTTACTTGTTTTTGAGGAATCTTGGTCTTTTTGATGTGTTTGTGATATTTTACAGATGTTTAACGTATTTCGGGAGCAAGTCATGGAAATGGAGTAAAAAGATGTTCAAAGAAAGAGAGATAACTGAAGCCTGACTTATACGGAGAAACATACGGACCGTAGAATATTTAAGGTCCGTAAAAGCCATCGTAGATGCATAACAGTAAGGCCTCAAACCTGAAGAGGAAGTCAAGGCAGAAGTACGGACCGTATATTATTTACGGTCCGTAAATCCCACCGTAGATTGGTTCCTGTGAAGTCTTAAAGGGAAGAGGATTTTACGGACAAGTTATACGGACCGTATAATATTTACGGTCCGTAAAAGTGGATCGTATATCTGGCAACTGAAGAAGATTTTATGGAGAACTGTTCACTGATTCTACGGACTGTATAAAATGTACGGTCCGTACATTGGTCCGTCGGGGGCAATTTTATCAATCTTATTTTGCACGACTTAGACTCTTATAAATACCTTATTTAGGTTTCTTGTAAAGGACATTGTAGCAGATTTCAGTTTTTATTTTCCTTAGCACTAATTACTCATAGTTTTGGAAGTCTTTTGGGATTACAAACAATTGCAATTAATTTCTCTTCAATTTCAAGCAATAAATTGTAAGCATTATGATCTCAATTATTTCTTATTATTATTCTTCTTCTTCTATGAGTAGCTAAATTCCCTTACTAGGGTTGTGAACCCAACTGATGGATGTTTTGTGATAGATATACACATAATGGATTATTAGGGTTTATTTATTCTTCATTCTTCATTCATAATTAATGGTTGCAAACATTGATTAAAGCCATAAACCTTGATTTATTTGGAAAAATAATTAGGGTTGGTAAGAATAAATAACAAGGACTCAAAGCTTTAAACTTTGTTTAATAAATTCACTTAGGAATAAGAAGAATTTACTTGGCATAATTAACCGTTCTTCATAGTTACTTTCTTATATTTAGGAAAATCATAGAAAGAGATAATCTTTATTTATTGGAAAATAGTAGAAATTCATATAAAGGTTAAGTGCATTCATATAATGATCCATTAGAAGTATATCAAGATCAATACCCATGATCATACACTTTATCTAACGGGGACACAATCTTAGTTTCTTTTATCATAAATTACATCCAAAGCAATTAGTTAGCGATTAGTCATAAAAAAAACCAACTTTTACAAAAATCATCGGATTAAGACATTAGACCTAAATTAAGCATTCTACGAGTTTGGTAACCTTTTCACACCATATTCCCTGTGGAATTCGATCCCAACCTAGTTGGGTTACTATATTTGTCATCGTTCGCGTTATACCATTAATAGGTGTAATTTGAGCGTATCAAATTTTGGCGCCGTTGCCGGGGAATACGGCTTTGAAATTACTAAATAGTGTTTGCTTTGATTGAAGTCTTTTGTCTATTCCCTCACGCCTTGTTTGCTACTCTTTGTAACCAGGTGAACATGAATCAGAATCAGCAAAATCAACGTGCTGGTAACCAGGGGAATCGATTGAATAATCAGGCGAATGAATCAGATGAAGAGAATGTTTTCGCTGATCTTATTCCAGAGGAGGACTATGCCTCTGCTATTGTTCATCCTCGAGTTGGAGCTACTAGCGTGAAAATTGACTCCTCTCTATACCAGTTGTTGAAGCTTGAGGGATACTTTCGGAACTCTACCGAGAATGACCCTCAACGTCATTTGCAGAATTTTGTGGATGTGTGTGCTAATCACATCCAAAACAACGTTTCACAAGATGCTATTCGGCTGAGGTTATTCAAATATTCCTTAGCTGGAGATGCAAGAACATGGTTTGAGAAGCTGCCCCGAAATTCGATTACTACATGGGCAGAGATGGTGACTGTTTTTCTCAAGAAATGGTACCCTCCTAGCAAGAAGGCTGAAATTCGTGACAAGATCTATGAATTTAAGCAGCGACCGGGGGAACAACTATATGAAGCTTGGGAGAGATTCAAGGAGTATTTGCAGAAGAGTCCGAATCATGATTTTTCGGAGCACATATTAATGGAGAAGTTCTACCGAGGGCTAGATCCAATGACGCAGTCAGTTGCTAATAATGAAGCTGATGGTTGTTTCATGAACAAATCTTATCGACGAGTGACCAACATACTTTACAAGCTGACTACTCACAATCAGGCTTGACACTCAAACAATGCTAATGTTGTACGTTATGGTAGTGCTATGATCCAGAATATGGTAAAGGAGAATCTATATACCAAGCAAACATTGGCAGAGCTTGCAACAAATATTTCCTTGCTAACAAATAAGTTTGATGAAACCCAGATTAAGAAGGTAAATGTTTGTGAGGATGATACAGTTATGCCAAAAGGGATATACCAAACTCAAGATGGTCCGTTTCATGATGGGCCTTCTATGCAGGTTGAAGATGCTAACCATGTGAATAACTTTCAAGGGGGTTATCAAAGATAGAACTACCAAGGTGGTTACCAGAATCAGAATCAATGGAGACCTCAGCAAGGTCAAAGTGCTTATAACAACTAAGGGAACTACAACAATAATTATGGTGGTGCGAACCAAGGGAGCTACAACAACAGTAACAATTTTAGGAACAAGAGTTCCAATCCTTATGTACCACCGAAAGGGCAGTCAACAGAGCAAGGTAGTTCAAAGGTTGAAGCAATGCTTGAGAAGATTCTAGCAAATCAGTCTAAGTCTGAGAGGACTTTATCTGGGCTGACAGAGACAGTGGGTTCCCATACAACGGCTATTTAGAAGCTTGAGTCACAGATGAGGGATATTTCTAGAGAGCAGCACCCTCCTAAAAAGGGAGGACTTTCGAGTGACACTATTTCGAATCCGAAGAATGAGGGAGGCGGTGTAGACTGTGTGTTTGCCATCACTACTAGGAGTAGTAAAGCACTATAAGGGGCTGATAAGAAGGTTGTTGATCTTGAGCCGATAGATGAAGAGGAAGAGGTGCAGTCTGAAGCACCAATTATTGTTGATGAGAATCCTACTGACAAGAAGGTTGCTGATATTTCAAAGATTGTGAAGGAGGCTGATGACACGAGCAAGCAGACTGTGAAAGGGGCTCTCCGCCCTTTGACTCAGCTTTTCAAGTCTAAACCTCCCTTTCCTCAGAGGTTGGTAAAGAAGAAGGAATATGCTAAGTTCAAGAAGTTTTATGATTAGTTGAAGCAGTTATCTCTGAATTTTCCCTTCTTGGAAGCTGTCAAGGTGATGCCCGATTTTGCTAAATATTTGAAGGACCTGCTGACCAAGAAGAAAATGGTGTAACATGAAACCGTGAGTTTGCCTCACACTGTGAGTTCTATCATCTCAACTACTACTGTTCAGAAAAAGGGCGATCCTGGGGCGTTCACCATTCCTTGTTCTGTTGGGCACCATGATTTTGCTCGTGCTTTGTGTGATAATGGGGCGAGTATTAATTTGATGCCTCTTGCTATATACAAACAATCAGGTTTGGGGATGCCAAGGCCAACTACTATGAGGTTGCAGATGGCTGATAGGTCTATCAAAAGGCCTGTTGGTATGGTTGATGATGTGCTTGTGCGGGTTGGTGACTTTATGTTGCCCGCTGATTTTGTGATTCTTGACTGTGCTATTGATCGGGACATTCCTATTATTCTGGGGAGACCCTTCCTTGCTACAGGGAGAGCTCTGATGGATTCGGAGAAAAATGAAATCAAGTTTCGAGTCAACGATGAAGAAGTTACTTTTCAAGCTAGTAAGGGGATGAAGTTACCAAGTGCTTACGAGAGCATTTCGGTAATTGATTCGGTTGATGTTGTTGATGAAGCGGTGGAGTTCAAGATGGAAGAAGAGAGTTTGGGTAAAGCTCTAGCCGATATTCTTGTGAACTTTGATGCTGAAGACATGGAAGTTTATGTGAAGACAGTTAATTCACTTGTTGGGTTGGGTTCATATTCTTACCACCCAAAGAAGCTAAATCTTGATCTCGAAAATAGAAAAACTCCTCCAGTAAAGCCTTCGATCATTGAGCCACCTAAGTTGGAGCTTAAGCAGCTCCCACCATATCTGAAGTATGAGTTCCTTGATTCGAATAATACATTGCCAGTGATTGTTTCAGCCCTACTGACCGAGGAGCACATTCTACAGCTTTTGGAGGTATTGCGTGAATATAGGCGTGCTATTAGTTAGACCATAGCAGACATTCGGGGAATTCCATTTGGGATCTGTGAACATAAAATCCTATTGGAGGAGGATAGCAAACCGAGTGTAGAGCATCAAAGGAGGTTGAACGAGGATATGCAAGAGGTGGTCAAGAAATAGATCATCAAATGGTTAGATACTGGAGTGGTTTAACCGATTGCTGACAGTAAATGGGTAAGCCCAGTCTAATGTGTTCCTAAGAAGGGCAGCATCACAGTTGTGCCCAATGCAAAGAATGAGCTGATTCCGATGAGAACTGTAACCAGATGGAGATTTTGCATGGACTATCACAAGCTCAACACTTCCACATGCAAGGATCATTTCCCTATGCCTTCTTTTGATCAAATGCTTGATCGGCTAGCAGGGTGTTCTTATTATTGCTTCCTTGATGGTTATTCGGGCTACAATCAGATCAACATTGCGTTGGAGGATCAAGAAAAGATGACGTTTACTTGTCCTTATGGGACGTTTGCGTTCAGCCGGATGCCCTTTGGGTTGTGTAATGCTCCAGCCACTTTTTAGAGATGCATGATGTCGATTTTTTCTGACATGGTAGAGGACTATTTGGAGGTGTTCATGGATGACTTCTCTGTTGTGGGTGATTCATTTGCTGATTGTCTTGGACATCTGGGTCAACTGTTGAAAAGATGCGAGGAGACGAATCTCGTGCTAAATTGGGAGAACTGCCACTTTATGGTGAAGGAAGGGATCGTACTCGGTCACAAAATCTCTAAAAAGGGAATTGAGGTCGATCAAGCGAAAATAGATGTGATTGCAAAACTTCCTCCACCTATCTCAGTCAAAGGTGTCCGAAGTTTCCCGGGACATGCTGGGTTCTACAGGCACTTCATCAAAGATTTCTCCAAGATTGCTAGCCTGATGTGCAAGCTTCTTGAAACAGAGGCTAAGTTTATGTTTGATGACAAGTGCCGAAAGGCGTTTGATGAGTTAAAGGAGCGCCTCGCTCTTTCTCTGTTATTGTTGCTCCTGATTGGTCCTTGCCCTTTGAATTGATGTAAGATGCTAGTGGTTTTGCGATAGGTGTTGTGCTTGGCTAGAGGCATAATAAAATTATGCACCCAATCTATTATGCAAGCAGAACACTGAATGCTACCCAGATGAATTACACAGTGACGGAACAAGAGCTGCTTGCCATAGTTTTTGCTTTTGAGAAGTTTTGGGCCTATTTGTTGGGGTCTAAAATAGTGGTATACACTGATCATGTAGCACTAATATACCTTATGACGAAGAAGGAAGCAAAGCCGTGACTGATCCGATGGGTGCTATTGTTCCAGGAGTTTGATTTTGAGGTGAAAGACCGTAAGGAGATTGAGAATCAGGTTACTGACCATCTCTCTAGGCTTGAAGAAGCGGGGAGACCTTCTGATGAGCTAGATATAGATGATGCGTTTCTAGATGAGAAGGTGTTGGTACGTGTCAATGGAGGTAGCACTGTGGTATGCTGACCAAAAGAAAAGTTCTTGTGGGATTCTCGGCAATACTATTGGGACGAGCCTTATTTGTTTCGAACATGCGCCGATAATATCATTCGGCGTTGTGTTCCCGAAAGTGAAGTGATAGCGATTCTGAAGGCGTGCCATGACTCTCCTGTTGGGGGTCATCATAGTGGCAACCGGACTGCGGCTAAGGTTTTTGAATGCGGTTATTACTGGCCGACTATTTTTCATGATGCAAATCTATTGGTGCGGTCTTGTGATCAATGTCAGAGGCAAGGGAATATAGGTAGAAGGCAAGAGATGCCTATGAATTTTGTGATGGAGGTAGAAGTGTTCGATGTCTGGGGGATTGACTTTATGGGACCTTTTGTGAGTTCAGGTGGCATGAAATATATCTTGATTGCTGTGGACTACGTGTCGAAATAGGTAGAAGTGGCGGCTTTATCTAACAACTAGGCTAAGAGTGTCATGGGGTTCCTCAAGTAGAACATATTTACTCGTTTTGGTACCCCGAGGGCTGTTATCAGTGATGGTGGTTCCCACTTTTACAATAGAGCTTTCGCGGGATTGATGGAGAAATATGGCGTAAAACATAGGGTGGCAACACCTTATCATCCTCAGACAAGTAGGCAAGTGAAAGTATCCAATCGGGAGATCAAGAGTGTTCTAGCTAAAACGGTGAATGCAAATAGGATTGATTGGGCCCGCAAGCTCGATGATGCTCTATGGGCATACCGAACTGCCTTCAAGACTCTGATTGGGACTTCACCCTTCAAGCTCATGTTCGGAAAAGCTTGTCACTTACCGGTTGAACTTGAACACAAGGCTATGTGGGCTTTGAAGAAGTTGAATATGGATTGGGAAGAGGCGACCAAGCTCAGGTTGTTTCAACTCAATGAGATGGATGAGTTTCGGTACCAGGCATATGAGAGTGCAGCACTGTATAAAGAGAGGATGAAGCAATATCATGACAAGAAAATCCTGAAGCGAGAATTCTACAAGGGTAATCCTGTCTTGCTGTTCAACTTTCAGCTGAAGTTGCTACCGGGCAAACTAAAGTCAAGGTGGTCTGGTCCGTTTGAGGTGGTAGGTGTTTCACCCCATGGGGCGATTGAGCTGAAGTCCGAAGATGGAACTCGGATATTTAAGGTGAATGGGCAGAGGGTGAAGCACTATCACGGGATGGTTTCGAGAAATAGAATTGTTAACCGATACCAGTTGAAACACCTCAGAACAAATGCTAACCTGGTGTTCGCTGATAAGGAGTGAGTGGATACCACTGTCGTGCCGCGACGTTAACTTAAGTGCTTTTTGGGAGGCAACCCAAGTGTAATGTTTATTTTATTTTATCTTTTGAAGCATATAGGGTACTGTTTGTTTTGGTGCAGGATGCAAAGGGTAGAAATTGGAGTTGATCTATGCCAGAATCTACGGTCCGTATAAATTATACGGTCTGTGGATGGAAGCGTAGATTGAAGAAGAAAAAAATGGTTCTCTGTTAATGATCTACGCCAAAATCGACGGTCCGTATAAACTATACGGTCCGTAGATGGAAGCGTAGAACATGAGTCAGGTAAAAGATCTTTCTGTCCTTGATTTACGCCATAACATATGGATTGTATAATTTATATGGATCGTGAAAAGAAGCGTAAACCAAGGATCATCAGATCAATTCACCATCGCAGATCTACGGATAGATATACGCCCCGTGTGATTTTTACGGGCGTAGATTGATAGCGTAAAAGGCCAGGTAAGTTTTAAAGAAAAAGGCGGCTAGGGTATTAATTTAAAACATACGCGGTTTCTTTGCTTTAACTTCAAATCAAAACATAATCCATTTCTCTCATCTTCCAACTCAAATTCAGCACATCCCTATAATCCCTCACCCAATCACACCGTCAAATTCACTCCAGAATTGATGGTATTGAGAGGCGAGTACTTGAGTTGGAGAAGGTATCATCTGTAGTAGACTTGAAAGCAGTGAAGAAAGATATTACTCATCTGAAGGAAGACGTCCTTGTGATTCAGGTAAAAGAGGGGGGAATGTTTGAAAATCCCTCTCAATCATCAATGCCGATTGATTGGCCATCTTTGGTGCCTGTGTTACAACTTTCAAAAGAAGAGCCCTCAGCCCAAGATAGAGGCAAGAGGCCGAGATCAGGGGAAGATAATGAGGGGGTCGACCCAGTGGAGTTAGAAGAGCGCCAGCTGAGGCATGCCACGCGGCTATCTATGGTTGATTTCCACTACACAGGGGCATCGAGCAGTTTGGATCCCCCTGTTGAGCAGACAGTACCTAGTATTAAGGTACCAGAAGAGGCCGGGACGAATGTCCTACCAGCGGACCCACTTTCGCAGACTCAGACCGAGCCTCCCAGTAGCACGATTGATCCAACACCTACCGATACTGATGTGGTGGGGGCACAACAGGAGGAGCATCGCACATAGTGTGCTTCAGGTAGTCTTATAGCTTGTCTTGTCTATGCCTACATTAATGCACTGAGGGCAGTGCATGATTCTTTAATTGGGGGTGGGACTATTTGATAGTGTTGTAGTGTAAATATGTGTTTAGGAACCCCCTCGGCTTTTCTTTGCCAGAGTTCTTTTCCTGAGGGGGGTTTTATTTTGTTGAAACTGGCATGTTTAGGATGTTGCTTAGATTGAGTAGAGTAGTTTTGACTTATTTGGTATTGTTCATTAACTGATGGCATGTTGTTATCGTTTGTTGGAAATGTTGGACCCCTCAAAAATTTGAAAAATGCATACTTAGAATAGTTATTGGTTGACATGATTGATTCTTTATATGACAGTATGATTGTTGGGGTATTGTATGTGATGAATGGCTACTTAGGAGGTCACAAGTGTAAAAATAATTGTCCTTATGCGAATGTGTGTGTGAGTTGCTAGTTTGGTTCTTTTTATGCTTGTATAATCCAGAACTTGATCGGTTGGTCTTGTTTGTAACTTGAAAGTTAGTTTGGTTGAGAGATGATCGTAGGATTTCTTTGTATAAATAGTCACTTTGACTAAATAAGCCTTACCAATTTGCAAATATCCCTAGTTTTCCTTTTTGAGCCTTTTGACCTTTTCATTGGCTAGCCAATTATGAAACCTTACCTTTTGTGAAATTAATCCATCTTCACACCCGTTCCCTCCTTGATGCTACTAGATAGATGAGGCAAAATGCCTAAGTTGGGAGTGAATTAAATGTGGAGTAGATGTAAAAACATAAGTTTGGGGGGTGGTGGAGTTTGCTAGTGGAGATTCGATGTGGTAGTTGCATATATTTAAAAAAAAATCATAAAAATTGTAACACAAAAATATTTGTAAGTTGGTTAGGAATAAAACCACATTGAGGTTGAAAACTTGAAAGAAAAAAAGGGGTTGGAAAGAAAAGAGGTGAATTAAGGTGAAGAGAGGTTGTAGTGTTCAAGGAGGGTGAGTCACTAATATTCAAAAAGTATCCTACCCGTCCCTAAGCCTACATTACAAGCCAAAACAAGTCCTAATGTGATCACAACCAAACGAGCCTAGGATGAAAACATAGAAAATGAGGGCAAGCCTATGGTATTTGCATGTGTAGATATGAATTTCTTTGTGAGTGTGAGTGTTTTTCTCTTCTCTTTCGTCTTCTTCCCATGCTTGTTGTATATATTTGTGTTGGGACATTCTTTGGTCTATGTGAGGGCATAAGGATGAGAATTGAGCAAAATAAATTGACCACCTAAAGTAGCGTTTTTGTGCGTCATAATATGTTCGATAGTGTAATGTCATGCATTGAAGCTTCATTGTTAGTCTTAACGTTCTTGGGTTGTGCATATGGTTTAAAATAGAAAATGGGGTGGTCCTTGGAAGAAAAAACGTGCATGCCACGAGTTCAGAGTCAAAACCAATGTAGACATCATTACTCTGCTATATCTAAGTGGTAGATTGAGTCATTGTGTTGTGCGACTTGCTTGAGGACAAGCAAGGACTTTAAGTTGGGGGTGTTGATGTGTCGTGAAATTATGGCACATTCGATGCTCTTTGGCTATAAGTTTTACTTGTTTTTGAGCAAGTCTTGGTATTTTTGATCTGTTTGTGATATGTTGCAGATGTTTAACGTATTTTGGGAACAAGTCGTGGAAATGGAGTAAAAAGATGTTCAAAGAAAGAAAGATAACTGAAGCCTGACTTATACGGAGAAACATACGGACCGTAGAATATTTACAGTCCGTAAAAGCCATCATAGATGCATAACAGTAAGGCCTCAGACTTGAAGAGGAAGTCAAGGCAGAAGTACGGACCGTATATTATTTACAGTCCGTAAATCCCACCGTAGATTGGTTCCAATGAAGTCTTAAAGGGAAGAGGATTTTACAGACAAGTTATACGGACCGCATAATATTTACGATCCGTAAAAGTGGATCGTATATCTAGCAACTGAAGAAGATTTTACGGAGAACCGTTCACTGATTCTACAGACCGTATAAAATGTACGGTCCGTACACTGGTCCGTCGGGGGCAATTTTGTCAATCTTATTTTGCAGGACTTAGACTCTTATAAATACGTTATTTAGGTTTCTTGTAAAGGATATTGCAGCAGATTTAATTTTTATTGTCCTTAGCACTAATTACTCATAGTTTTGGAAGTCTTTTGGGATTACAAACAATTGCAATTAATTTCTCTTCAATTCCAAGCAATAGATTGTAAGCATTATGATCTCAATTATTTCTTATTGTTCTTCTTCTTCTATGAGTATCTAAATTCCCTTACTAGGGTTGTGAACCCAACTGATGGGTGTTTTGTGATTGGGTTTTGTGATTAATATACACATAATGGATTATTAGGGCTTATTTATTCTTCATTATTCATTCATAATTAATGGTTGTAAACATTGATTAAAGCCATAAACCTTGATTTATTTGGGAAAATAATTAGGGTTGGTAAAAATAAATAACAAAGACTCAAAGCTTTAAATTTTGTTTAATAAATTCACTTAGGAATAAGAAGAATGTACTTGGCATAATTAACTGTTCTTCATAGTTACTTTCTTATATTTGGGAAAATCATAGAACGAGATAATATTTATTTATTGGAAAATAGTAGAGATTCATATAGAGGTTAAGTGCATTCATATAATGATCCGTTAGAAGTATATCAAGATCACTACTCATGATCATACACTTTATCTAACAGGGACACAACCTTAGTTTCTTTTACCATAAATTACATCCAAAGCAATTAGTTAGCGATTAGCCATAAAAAAAAAAAAAAAAAAAATTTTACAAAAATTATCGGATTAAGACATTAGACCTAAATTAAGCATTCTACGAGTTTAGTAACCTTTTCACACCATATTCCCTGTGGGATTCGACCCCAACCTAGTTGCGTTACTATCTTTGACATCATCCGCGTTATACCATTAATAGGTGCAATTTGAGCTTATCAAATGCCAACATAACTACCGACACAACATAACTAAGCTATACACAGGAACTGTTTGCAAAGCCTCTATGAACATGACTGAAATATATAAGTCCAGACAGGGCCCCTGACATACCCTCTTGTCACAAAAAAAACATATACAACTCAGACTCGGTAATGCTCCAGGAAGAAATGGAGCCCACCTATTGAAACTGGTACCTGAAAGCAGCAACATCGCGGAAGATCCTCATCTCGTCCGTCTACACCTGCAAGCATGAACGCAACATCCAAGAGAAAGGACATCAGTAGGGATGATGAACCGAGTATGTAAGGCGAAAATGTAACATAATCAACATATACTTCAAAGAAAGAGGATAAGAATCAACCTGGCACTTCTGACTTACCGATGAGAATCTAGTACGCATATCTCTTAATACTCTCATATCTTTAGCTGCATCTATAGAAAATACTGTATCTCTAACTTACTTACTGTCCTAGTGCTAACTGCCAAACTGATCAGTGGTAACTGCTCAACCGACCGTAACACGGTGGTAATAATTGCCCGTCCAATTATCGCCCGACGGTAGAGCGCAACTACCCGATTGATCAGTGGTAACTGCCCAACCGGCTGTAGCTCGATGGTAATAACTGCCCAACCAGCCGTAGCATTGTGGTAAACACATATCTGCCCAACCGGCCGTAGCACGGTGGTAACATCTACCCGATTGGTCGTAGACCAAAGGGTAATGATATTCAACATCATAACTAAACTTCTACAAGTAATCTCTATACACTTCCGTGGTCATCACTTAACCCGTAGGGTCTACATAATCACATAAGAATTATAAGCACAGCTCAGGCTATTAGTACTTCTTCCCACTTGACTAGACTATAACCAAATCTTATGATACAACATGAACCTCTCTTCGAGCAGTAAATACCTCATTAGAGATCTTCTGCTAGCACTCTATTCATGCCTATAAAACATTCCTTAAGAACCTGTTCCTAAATTCGTTGGATTATTATTATGGAACCGTCATCAGGAACACGTCTCACCTTGAAGGAACAAAGTCATAAGATGAGATCCACATCAATGAATAACATTAATGGCCATGAAACAAGCTCAAGGATATCACAAGAACATCGGGAACTGTAAGCTTTGGTACTTTTCGAAACGAGTTTGTTGAAGATGTCGTATATAGGTTCACAATAAAGGAATCATGCCTTAAGAAAAAAAGGTTTAGCCTTAAAATAACTGGGAGCTTACTTTCTGACTTTTCAACCTACCTCCTGTCTTGCAATCTAGTTATGATCATTCGTAGTCTCGTAATCTACATATAAGACCATTCATATTATTGTTAGGTGCACCATCATACACTTATCTCAAGCCTTTAATTAAAATCCATTTAAAATCTGCCAAAATTCGGGCAGCATCTCTCCTGTTTATATGCCTATTCCGAAATCACAATCCAAAGAACCAACAACAAAAACAACAATACCAACATCAACAACATCATTTCCAACACCACACACGATGTTTTCCAAGTTCCACACTAACCAACTCGTTATGAGACTATTTAACAACTTTATATCCGTAAATAAATCGAAACTAACATTAATAAGAAGAGATTCATACCTTACTCCCATTAATATTGTGATATCTTCATTTTCCACCTTGAACTTGAGCCAAAACTCGTCGCTATATGATTTTATAATCACAACTATATGCTGTTCGGACCTAAATCCGGAGATTTACTTTAATTTGCGCTAAAATTCTATGGACGGAAGTTGGAGGGATTATTCCAGAGAATTTGGGATATTTTGAGAAGTGTTTGGATGAAAAATGAGGGGTAAAAACCCTTTTATAAGGTTCTAGAGGTGGTTCTACTGTAGCAGTTAGCCTATCGTAGCAAATTTCGGTTCCGTAGCGCTCGTTTCTGCTCTGCCAACCTAACTTTATAACATCCATAATTCTCTACTCCATTGTCATATCGATGATCAGTTTGTTGCATTGAAAACTAGACTCGACGAACTTCATTTTAGCCTTTTGAAACACTTTAAAACTCCTAATATACTAGGAGATATACCCCTCCAAAGTTGACCCAAAATTCTATCCAAAATTCTACCAATTTCCAAATTTTTGACAAACTTATTTTCTTCTATTTGCTTGGTCCCGGAACCTTCTAAAACTCTCCAAACATGAAATTTATCATTAATTATACTTAATAATAGTCATGTCCTTTGGTTCCAAGGTTGTCCTTCCTAGTTACGACTTACGAGATCGTAATTCATCCTTTACTCATACAATATACTTAATAATGCTTCGTTCCTCATAATCCAAAGTTGTTTTACTTAGCCATAGCTCGAAATACTTACATTCAAATTTAATAAGTGCTTCTCTGAAAGTACAGGGTGTAACATCCTCCCCCCCCCCCTCTTAAAAACATTCATCCTCGAATGTTAAATTCTTTGGGATCTCATTGAAAATTTCTGCAGAGTTTCCTCGGTAACTGTAATCCTACTAACCTGTGACACTACAAGCTAAAATACACAATACCGCACCCGCCACCATAAGTAATAATAACTTCTTAACCACACTTAACTAGTAAATATACCTATATTATCATAGGGTAGCTGCTCCTGATTCTGATGTCTAGTCAAAGCATATATGCGGTTCTGACCACCGCCAGAACTAGACGCTCCACCTCTACCTCTGCCTCTGCTAACTGATGTCTGAGGGCCTCGTTCTGGGAAGCGTACCGAGGAAGCTGAAGCTGCTACTGATCTAGTGGGCTGAGCCATACCACCTCTATCATTCATCGGGCAATCCCTCATATAGTGACCTGAAGCCCCACATGTATAGCATACATCAGAGCCCTGACGACATCGTCCAGAATGGGCTCTACCACATTGACTGCATCGTGGAGGGGGCATCCTCATCTGCGCTGATTCTCTCCGGTGCTAAAAATTTGAAGCCCTCGAATTTCTACCTAACTCAAAATAAGCCGGTCTCTCATAACGCGGCCTCCGCGATGGTGAAGGAATGCTAGTAGCTGAAAGTGGGGGCCTAAAACTACCCCTGACATCCTCTAACTGACTAGAAGATCTAGCTCTCTTAGACTGACCCTCATTCAAATCCTCAGACTGCCTTCTTTTCTGATCTTCTAGATTCTGAGCATATGCCTAGATATAGGCGATGTCCATACCGTCTAGTAAAGTAGATGTGGAACATTCATTAATCAAATGCAGCTCAAGTCCCGCCACAAATCGGTGCACTCGGTCTTCCATTTTGGCTACAATAGTGGGAGCATAACTAGTTAAAGAGTTAAACTGGAGACTATACTCCTGCACACTTCTGTTTCCCTGCTTAAGAGTCAAAAATCTATCTACTCTCGCCCGGCAAACCTCTGGTGGCAAGTAATGTCGAAGAAAGGCATCTACGAACTCCTGCCACTCGGGTGAGGGTGCATTAGCCCCTCTGGAGGACATCAAAGCATTATACCAATACACGGCCACATTCTGTAATCTGTAGGAAGCTAACTCTACTGACTCGATGTTTGAAACATTCATCATTCGCAATGTTCTCAGCATTTCATCTATAAAATTATGTGGATCCTCCTCCAATTTTGACCCAAATAACTCTGGAGGGGCCAAATTAAGAAAGTCTCGCACTCTGGCACTAATGGCTCTGTCTCCGTAACCTGTACCCTATCGCTGGGCCTGATCGGCTACTATGTGAGTCAATAACCAAATAACCTCTCGTACCTCCTAACCCGAGGCATCAGGTGGGGGAATTGGGGGTGTTGGAATTCCTGTATGCTCCTCTGAAGGGGTTGGGATATAAGAGGTCCGAGATGGAACTTCATTCTGAGACCCGCCTTCCTCTATCTCTACCGGCGGCTCCCGCTCATTCCTTCTTTTGGCCACTGCCTTGCCCTTCTGGGCCGCCATTGCTTTTCTCTTCGTAGGCATTACCGAAATCATAATATATGGTCAGGAAAAAGAGAATCCTTATATCATGGTTCTATCGCACGATCTAAGATAAGAAAGAAAGGAAATCTTCCTAAATGCCTTGCAACCTCTTGTTTGTAAGTGTGTTGCACTGCGCACTATAAACAAGACTCTGCTCGACACGGCTTGTAGAAAACCCTAGGACAGACCTGCTTTGATACCATTTTATCACGCCCTAACCTTGGTGAGGCGTGATTGGCACCCGGCACCCTACGGGAACCGAGTGAACCAACCTATAACTTGCATCCTTCTTATCTCGAATGGTAAAAATACGGTAAAGGCCTAAATATGAACATAATATCATGCATAAATATATGTGCAAAGGGCTACAATGCCAACAGAACTACCGACACAACATAACTAAGCTATACATAGGAACTATCTGCAAAGCCTCTATGAACATGACTGAAATATACAAGTCCAGACAGGGCCCCTGACATGCCCTCTTGTCATAAAAAAACATATACAACTCAGACTCAAAGAATGCTCCAGGAAGAAATGGTGCCCACCAATCGAAACTGGTACCTGAAAGCAGCCTACTGTGGAAGATCCTCATCCTGTCCGTTTACACCTGGGGGCATGAACGCAGCATCCACAAGAAAGGACGTCAGTACGGATAATGTACCAAGTATGTAAGGCGGAAATGTAACATAATCAACATATGCTTCAAAGAAAGAGGATAAGAATCAACTTGGCACTTCTGACTTACCAATGAGAATTTAGTACGCATGTCTCTTAATACTCTCATATCTTTAGCTGCATCTATAGAAAATACTGTATCTCTAACTTACTTACTGTCCTAGTGCTAACTGCCAAACTGATCAGTGGTAACTGCTCGACCGGCCGTAGCACGGTGGTAATAATTGCCTGTCCGATTATCGCCCGACGGTAGAGCACAACTGCCCGATTGATCAGTGGTAACTGCCCAACCGGCCGTAGCTCGATGGTAATAACAGTCCAACCAGCCGTAGCATGGTGGTAAACACATATCTACCTAACCGGCCGTAGCACGGTGTTAACATCTGTCCGACTGGTCGTAGACCAGTGGTAATGACAATCAACATCATAACTAAACTTCTACAAGTAATCTCTATACACTTCCGTGGTCATCACTTAACTCGTACGGTCTACGTAATCACATAAGACTTATAAGCACAGCTCAGGCTATTAGTACTTCTTCCCACTTGACTAGACTATAACCAAATCCTATGATACAACATGAACCTCTCTTCGAACAGTAAATACCTCATTAGAGATCTTCTGCTAGCACTCTATTCATGCCTATAAAACATTCCTTAAGAACCTGTTCGTAAATTCGTTGGATTATTATTATGGAACCGTCATCATGAACACGTCTTACCTTGAAGGAACAAAGTCATAAGATGAGATCAACATCAATGAATAACATCAATAGCCATGAAACAAGCTCAAGGATATCACAAAAACATCGAGAACTGTCTGCTTTGGTACTTTTAGAAATTAATTTGTTGAAGATATCATATATAGGTTCACAACAAATGAATCATGCCTTAAGAAAGAAAGGTTTAGCCTTAACACACCTGGAAGTTTAGTTTCCGACTTTCCAACCTACCTCCTGTCTTGAAATCTAGTTATGATCGTTCATAGTCTCGTAATCTACATACAAGACCATTCATACTATTGTTAGGCGCACCATCATACACTTATCTCAAACCTTTAATTAAAATTCATTTAAAATATGCCGAAATTTGGGCAGCATCTCCCCTATTTATATGCCTAGCAAGAAATCACAATCCAAAGAATAAACAACAACAACAACAACAATACCAACATCAAAAACATCATTTCCAGCACCATTATGTTCCATAAACATCCCACACGATGTTTTCCAAATTCCACACTAACAAACTCATTATACGACTATTTAACAACTTTATATCTATAAATAAACTGAAACTAACATTAATAAAAAGAGATTCATACCTTACTCCCGTTAATATTGTGATATCTTGATTTTCCACCTAGAACTTGAGCCGAAACTCATCGCTATACGATTTTATAATGACAACTATACGCTGTTCAGACCTAAATTTGGAGATTTCGCCTTAATTTGCGCTAAAATTCTATGGATGGAACTTGGGCGATTATTCTAGAGAATTTGGGATATTTTGAGAAGTTTTTGGATGAAAAATGAGGGGTAAAAACCCTTTTATAAGGTTCTAGAGGCGGTTCGGCATCGTAGCAAGATCGTAGCAAGCTGCCATCGTAGCGCGTTTCTCGCTCTCCTCACCCAAATTGTAACATGCATAATTCTCTACTCTGATGTCGTATCAACGAGTGGTTTGTTGCGTTGGAAACTGGACTCGATGAAATTTATTTTAGCCTTTTGAACCACCTTAGAACTCCTAATATACTAGGAGATATACCTCTCCAAAGTTGACCCAAAATTCTGTCCAAAATTCTACCAATTTCCAAATTTTTGACAAACTTATTTTATTCGATTTGCTTGGTCCCGGAACCTTCCAAAACTCTCCATATATGATATTTATTATTAATTATACTTGATAATAGTCATGTCCTTTGGTTCCAAGGTTGTCCTTCCCGGTTATGACTCACGAGATCGTAGTTCATCCGTTACTCATATAATATACTCAATAATGCTTCGTTCCTCATAATCCAAAGTTGTTTTACTTAGCCATAGCTCGACATACTTACATTCAAATTTAATATGTGCTTCTCTGAAAGTACGGGGTGTAACAAACAATTATTCAATTAATTGTGGGAAAATGTTGAAGATTTAATTAGCAAGTATTTTACTCCTTGTAATTCAATAAATTAGATTAATTAAATAAATCATTATTTTACCTCTCAAGTTTTTAATCTCTGCATAATCAATTTGCATTTGTGCAATTTTTAGATTAATCATAATTAATTAAATGTTTATTTGTGGTTACATTTATAAATTGCTTATTATGTGATTAATTGCGGCTACAATTGAAATAATCAATTGTTAGTCAAATATGGCTATGATTGAAATAACCAATTTCATGATTTAAAGTCAATTGAGGTCATAATGGCAAGTTTAAGTCTTTTACATAATTAACCATGTCTGTTAGTTTGATTAATTGGTTATTTAATTGTATTTAATCATAATTGGAGGGTTTAAATTAATTGACTTTCTTAATTACGGCCATATACATGTATATACATGTATATCGTATATATGTGTGTGTATACACAAAGGGATGTCCCGCTTTCTTTTTTAAATTTGCCCGAACCCAGTCAATTTTGGACCAGACCCGGCCCAAGTCTGCAACTAAAGGGGAAGACCCCCATTCTCTTTTTCATTTTTACAAACCAAACGACCCCTTCGCAGCAAAGACGAGGGTTTCCTCGTCTAAACTGTAGCCGCCATCGACGCACCTTTCTCTCTTCTCATCACCCACAGCAAAAAATGGCAACATTTCAGGTGTACGTTGTTTTTAGCAGGCTTTGCTAGATCGATTTGGGTAAAGCATTTAATGCTTTATCCTCTCTCCATCATAGAACAACCAAACACGGTAAAACCACCCTCTTTCTTCTATTTTTTCTGCAAAATCAGCAGTCAAGTGACTGAAAATATTTAATTATTTTTGTTGTATGTGATTTTGAATACTCAATTTCCATTGGTTCATGGAGAACCGAACGGATCAATCGAAGTGTATAGAGATTACTTGTAGAAGTATATGTATGCCATTGATTGTTGTTTGAGGGAGCAATTCTCAGAAATTGCATTTGTCCCACATCGAATCTAGGTTTAGGGTTTCGAATTTTTGGGGTTCTATATAAAGAACCCCCAATTCACAATTCAACACATAGAATATGTCATACATATTCACACTCGAATTAACTAGGGTTTAACACATTTTCTGAAACCCTTAATCATTTGAGTTAAGTTTAAAGTTTTAAAGTCTTTTTTTTCTGTGGTTAGACCATTGGGTTTGGAACAAAGGGCTCTTCCAATTTCATTCTCGATCAGAGCCTGCGCGTAGAAAAGGTAAATAATTCTCCTTTCTTCATTTATTTTATGTATTTAATTTCTATTTTGTGTTTGTATGATTAGTTTAGTTCATTTGGTAGATATTGTTTAGTTTGACATGCTAGTTTATTAGATTAGTATATCTTTATATTAGATTAGCTGTATTTAATCATGTATTATCTTGGTATTAGCTCAGTTGCTCGCATGGTTAATATCAATCTGTCGTTTAACATGTTTAGCTTATTGTCTTAGCTTAATTATCAGACTAGTCTTTCTGTGTTTTCTAGCTTAATCTGAACTTTGCTTCAAAATTGTTGTTATGTGTTCAAATCAGTTCATGTTGTTGGTACTATTTGGTTTAGTTTAAGCCTATCCATGCCTAATCTAGCTAGTTTACGAGTCTGTTCAGGTTTCCTTCCTGTTTAGTGAGACTGATAGTCTAGTTGAGCATGTGTGGTCACTTATCCATGACCGTTCAGGTTGTTTGTGTTTAAATTTCGCTTAGCTTGGTTAAATGTAGTCTAATATAGTTTATTCAGGCCAAAGATGAATCAGTAGAATTACATGTGTTTAGTTTGAAGGCATAAGATAACCTACTCATTGATCTTGCATGTTAGTAAAGCTAAGAACCATCAGTAATTATGAGATGTTTGCTAAATAGACTTTGTTCAAGCCTGTGAAACTTGATTGACTTAAAAGGGATAGACATATTTCTGCTATATACTCATGGAAGCTTTAGTGTTAAAGGCTGTTATATCTGTGCATAAGCATCCATGTAATCACACAAAATGAGTTTGTGAAACCTTTTATAAGTGGAATGTGTTAATCACTAGAAATGGGATCAGCATAGGCTTAACATGAATTGAAACGTTTGTTGTGACTATGTGTTTCTTCCTATGTACTCTGAGTCTACCTAGACTTCTTATGTTCATCAAGTGCCTACTCTAAGTGATTCCAACTAGAATATAACTTCAGCATAGCTTCCTTAGACTCTGTACTCATACATGTGATGGTTTTAGTAGTTCTTCTTAACATCCCTTCACATATTATCTGATAAGTATTTTATATATTTGCTCATGTTAAGCATCTGAAAACCATGAAATCTTGCCTTAGTATTTGCACATTATCTGAAAAATGGAAGAATGTGTTATCTGTTGTGAAGTAATTTGGTAATACTGGGATCAGTTCCATAAGAGTGCTGGTTGGATAGTTGTTTGTCTTTGAATATTTGAATGTCATGTTTACCTTGTCTGCCCTGTCTCTTCAAATGTTTACATAGTAGCATTTTTCTAAACTAAAACCTGTCTGCATTTTCTTTTCAAAATGGCGTCTGAGTATATAGTAGTTTCAATATAAAATATGTGTATGGAAATTAAAATTTGAACAAGGTGTATGTCACGACCCAATCGGAGGGCCGCGACGGGCACCCGGTGCTAACCCACCCGGGCTTCTCTTATCGTACTTTCACATTTACATCTAGGTGAGCCACATGGCTAAATCATACTTTTCATTCATTATCCATACTAATTCCATTGGGAAACAATACATATATATTATCATCAATAACAATGCCCATATAGATGTACATAAGCCGACGAGGCTAACAAAATGATATCAAAATATAAAGCCGACAAGGCCAAACGTATCTAACCATATACACATGTCTACGAGCCTCATGAGAGTGTGTCATATCATATAAAGTGGGATAGGACCCCGCCATGCCCATAAAATGTGTACACAAAAGAATAAATACCCCAAATTGTCTCCC
>NC_081347.1:25067826-25133360 GCF_029784015.1 Lycium ferocissimum | reverse complement strand
TATAATCACCCGTATAACCCATCTTTTCACTGATCTTGCTCTCGTCACTTCGTTTGATGTCCAATCCTTATGAAACCTTCTTGATACTTGTTTAACACCTCATCAACAATCTAAGGGACGCTATAACTCTTCTCCAGGACACTAAATCATCATCAACTCGTTACTCATAAAACCTTTCCGATACATATTGCATGCCTTGCCTTCTCTTGGCAAACTTTCTCCTCTTACCTTAAATGTCTTTGAAATCTTAATTAGGGTCATCAAATGTCATTCCTTACTTATTGAAATACCATATACTTCGTGCTCTTCGTTAGTCTATCCACCGTGCATCAACAAAAAAATTTTCGAGGTGTAACAGTGTAGCATCCTCTAAATTTGAGCTCTGATTTCTATGTTGTTAAGCTGTTATACATAGGGTGTATATAAAGGTATACAGAGATATACAGTCTATATACATACACCTCTGGTATATATATATATATGGGCTTTTATATCAAGTATAAACCTGATATATAATTCATCTGAACTAGAAAATTTCATCCTATGTCTTTTTATGATAATGGTGTGGGCCTGTTTCCCACTTGTTTTCCTTCTTGGGCCTTTTTCCTTATATGATGTGTACCTATACACATTTGGGCCTATTTCTTGCGCTATTTTCTCTCTAATTTGGCCTGCCTTTGATATGAATTTCCGCTTTTGTATGTATGGCCCTGACTTTTGTCTTCAATAATTTATTCATGCACTAAGTTATATATGATAAGTATATGTAGCTATTATAGTTATGCCTCTTTTAAGAATCTTGTTACATTATGTACTAAGTCCAGGTGCCTTCTAACCATATTCCCCTCCCCCACCCCTCTTTGATTACATGGGAATTTCATATGAGCCATTTGGGCCATTCTGGTCGATAAACCCGTTGGACCAGAGGCCTAACTCTTCTTTTCTTGATTGAGTCTGGATAGCCGAAATGATTGAAGGCCCATGGCTGGGCAAAAATGGCCAACTGTTGGAGTTAGGTAGGCCCACCAGCCTAACTTTTCTCTATTTTATCTATTTTCATTTTTTTGTGTATCAGTTGTATATTAGTTGTATATTGTAAATGATATTCAAAAAATATTGAAACCCCAATATGATTAGAACTTAGGGAATTCACGTTGGAGTTAGTATATTTTCTCAAAAAAGAATGGCTTTTTTCCAAAATGATAAGATCACGGTGCAATATGATTAATCGCATGCAACTTGATAATATTGGGAGTTCACCAAACTTGTTTCAAATATGAGTAGATAAATACAATAAATATTTGGATCATTTGATTGACTTGGGCCATTGTCACAACCCAAAATCCCAAGTCATCATGGCACTACTCCCACCGTAGTAGTAAGCCAACACAACCATAATTAAAATGAAATCTGAGTGCGGAAAATAAAGCATACAGGTCATTCATAAGTCTTAAGAAGCTTAGATAAATAGTATTTAAATAATTATTACAACTTTCCCAAAAATCTGATGTCACACGATAACAAGGACACTAAAGTATGAAAAATAGTCTGAAAATACAATAAAGACTGCTTGAATCAAAGAAGACAGGAATGATAGATGAATAGAATCTGAGGCCATCCTCGGATCCGGAAGCGCACCCTAATCACTCAAACGAAGCTCTAATGGGGAACCTGGTAGCCACGGCCTCCACTGGTGCTAGGGATCGAGTCTGCACATAAAAAGGTGTAGCAAGTGTAGCATGAGTACAAATAACAACGGGTACTCAGCATGCATCGTCGACTGACCCTTTCCAAAACGGAGACGAGGGATAGCCTACGAATGCTATAACCACACCTCTACGCTATTAGTCCAAGTAAAATAGGATCATAATAACAACTAAACCACAACCAATATACCAACAAATATGGCAAAGTAAACCACAACAGTCACAACAGCAACACGAGCAAGGATAAATAAGATGTAAATGCGATGAAATGCAATGGAAGGCCTTTGTTTCCATATCCCGATATACATACAGTAGAATATGAGCGACATCGTGAACCGGGGGGGGGGAGGGCTCATGAGGCCCATATATCACCGCTTCGGTAGTTTCGTAGGATCGCGGCCTCATCATTTCATATCATATCTCAGTAACCTATCTCTTAGCCAACTTGGCTCAAGTACCAATATCACGTGCCAATATCATCACTCGCCCAGAACAAGGTCCCATCAGACTCAAAATCATATCCTCGGATCTTATGCATGAATACATGTAAAGCATGAATATGGCATACTCCAAGTCATGAATAAGAATGTACACATGGAAACCATCAAAAGCATATTCTCAAAATCATAAGAACTTCAACTTTTTTAGTTATTTCACTACAACGAGGATATAGGAGTGATATGCACATAAACAAACAAGACAGGAAAATGTAATAAGAGGTATAAGTACAGGCATCAGACCCCAATCACAGATCCATAGGATCATACTATTCTATCAGCTAGTGTCCAGACATGACATTCAGACCAACTATATAATTGAAATAGCACAAATACCTAAACATAATAACCGATATCCGATACTAGTGCTCGTCATCTCACAAGTATTGGAACCCCCCTTAATTCACCCAATTCCTCTTTTTATATTCATTTTAATCTAACACACACATTCAAGAAAAGGTACAAGGTCTCAACATGCCTGGTAGTGTCGAATCTCGAATCACAAGGTCCTCTTGCCATCACAAAAGGACTCCAAATGCACAAATTCTATTCAAATTCGTGATATAAGTTAGAACACGAGTCTAACAACACCCATATTGCTACATATTCCAAAATCCCCAAAACAAGCCCCAAAATTAGAATTCCGAGCCAAAAAGGACAAAACAGTAAATTGAGCCTAGAATCATGATCTCTATATTTCATATGACTTATATTTTGAAAATCACTCATAATAATCAGTAATTCATGTTCAGTTTCTAAAACCCTAATTTCATAAATTGGGCTCCAAAACCCTTCATTATTACTCCTAAAATTCAACATTCTAAGCATGGATTATGATCTTACTAGGTGGAATAACAAAATTATGGGATTAGAACACTTATCCAATGAATCATTCTTCATAGGCCTTCACTTTTCATCCAAAAATGCTCTCAAACTTAGGGGTTGTGAATGGAAATACTAAAGGGTTAACACCCTAAGACCCACATTCTGTTCAGTGATTCTCAACCCTACCAACTTAAGTTCGCCCCGGAGCACCCGGACTGGCAGACGAATCTTCGCCTGGGTGAAGTCAACCAGAATATCCTGGCCCACGCCAGTGGGGCCAGGTTTGAGGGGCGTGAGCGCTCCGGCAGGGAATTTCTCGCAGGGGCGTACTATGCCCAACTTCATTGGTTCTCGCTCTTATGAGCCTCCGCTCGTAGGGGCGTGTCCGCAGGGGCGAAACCCACACATGCCTGTGCACAACACCAAAAACCAGAAAAATTTGGTTTCTGCTTCTTGTTCTCAAAAATCACGAGACTCTCCCGAAACCTCCCCGACACAAACCAAATATGCTAACACATGTAAAAATATGCTACGAACTCATCCGGGCACTGAGAATTTCCAAAAGCAGTCTTGTTGAAACTTAACCCCGAACGGGCAAAATCTCACTTTCCAACCAAATAACCAAAATGTCCCCAAGACCCTCGGGAACTGAACCAAACACTCAAACAGCCTACATTTCATGTTTTGAACCTAATGGAATCGACAAAAATCTCAAAAAGACAAAATTACCCTCGAAGATGCCTAAGTCAACCTAACACTTAAAGGTTACCAACTTAGCAAATAATGAAAACAAGCAAAAAGACGGTTTCACAAGGGCAAAATAGGCAGAAATACAAAAGCAACTATAGCCATATGCCTCTTTTAAACTGAAAAACATTCGTACCATTTGCACTTAATGAAATTGAGATATGATTTTGGGCCTTAAGCCAATGGACTGAAATCCTATCTCGTTTTGCCCCTATTGGGCCTTAAAGAGCAAAAGTTGATAATTTTCTGGGCTGATAAAATTGGGCCTGTTTGGTATGGTTTATAGCAAACAGAAACAAGTTTTAAACAGACTCTACTTGAACCTTAATTTGGGACTAAGTTGGCTTTGGTTAGATTAAGTTGACTTAATTGAGCTTCAATGAAACCAAATAAAAAACAAGTGAAGTTTTTTACTTATATTCATTTAAACCTATACCATTTTATAAGAGGGATATAATCCATTTATTTTTCTATATGTATAATAAAACTTATAGGGACTAAAATCATAACATTTGGACCAAGTTAGTAGTGACTCTACTTAGGAGAAATTGAGTATGTTTTGGTCTGGAAATGAAGTGGTTTGATTCCTTCTAATATTTTAAAACCAACTCTCTTTCTTTAAAGGGTATTTTTGCCAAAACAATGGAATTTTATGATTATCATGACAATTCTACAAGAAAGAAAACATTTTAACAAATAATCACACATTACAGCTCGTAGGTCAACAGTATTCTATGGATCCTTAATACTAGGGTGTTTAAAACCTTCCCTAGGGGATCACTAGAACTCTTACCTTGAACTCTGGTTTAAAAGGATTTTTCTCTTGTTTGATAAACTCTTTTTACCCGGTTATCCTAATTTCCCTTAATAAAATTAGGTGGCAACTGTAAAAATATAAAAATCCAAATAGAGTCCACAAGTTCTTAGTAGCTTTTATACACCCACGTAAAAGTGAACCATAACAACATCCTAGCCCAGATTCGGGGTGTGACAGAAAGTTCGCTGCACACTGTCATTTTAGGTACCACTACAACGTGATGATAATCCGTTCTATCCTGGAGGAAATAATTCATAGCCTCAGGTACTTGGGGGATAAAATTTCTTAATTACACACTGTGAATTCAGTGGGCTTGGATTTGTTTCATCGTTCATCTCTTTCTTTTGTTTTCTGAATTTTCTATTTCAGATTATATTTGGACTATAGTTTTTCTAACATTGTTAAGGAACTTAATAATATATTCTGCATTCATTTATTATATACTGCTTTGGAGACTAAAATTGTTACACCCGTACTTTTATACATTAAGTTTCTTCGTGAGTTAGTTGTTATAGATTTGGGATACAGAATTATCTTTGAGATTTCATAAGATTAGACATGTTCATCTTGAGTATATAAGAGTTTAATTTCATGCTTAATACGTGATGGAAGGATCAGGGGTTAAGCGAATCGACTAGAATACGTTTTGGGAAAGTGGGATTTTACAGTTGGATATACGGACCGTATATCTGGTTAACCCCTACCATAAATTGATAACAGTAGGGGTAAGCCACTGTTGGGATTTTACGGTCCGTAAAAGTGGACTGTAAATCTAAGTTGGTGCTAGTTTTTTATTTTTATATATATATATATATATATATATATATATATATATATTTCATACCCTTGTCATTTTATCTCATTGTCCTTAATCCTCAGACCCCAAACACTCCTAGAAACCTCTCCAACATATGCAATCAACTTCCCCAAGTGAAGTTAAGGAAATTAAAGTGAGAATCAAGTGCCAAAGGGTTCCAAAGAGTTGTTGAAGTTTGTTTCTCCTTCTTGTTATAGCTTTGGAGGATACTTCAAGGTGAAGTAACCCTGGAATTGGAGTGTTCATAAGTTCTTGAGGCAAGATTCCATCTTATATTCATGTTTATGAGCTTATGTGATAGTTATGCTAGGTTTGGAGGAAAGGTTCAAACATGAACTTGAGTTATTTTGAGTTGTAATCTAATTTGAGCCATGATTGATAGTGTGTTTTTGTCACGACCCAACCCCGTAGGGCGTGACTAGTGCTCGAGCTGGGCACCAGACACACACATCGACCATAATCGTACAAACAAATTATACATATACAGAAGTCAGACATTAGATCGTAGCTGGCATGACCAGATCGTATACAAACAGAAAAGTAAAGCGTCGCCCCAAATCTGTCAAAATATATATATACATATCGCGGTCACAACTTCCAGCGAATAATATCACACATAAGCCGATAAGGCTATCATAGTATAGGGGGACGTCCAAATCACAAATCACACGGACACAACTGAACAGTGATTACCCATAACCCACACATATGTCTACAGACCTCTACGAATCATAACAGAATCATATGACGGGACGGGGGGCCACGCCCGTACCCATAAACACATATACATATGCATCGGAAGAGCCGCACTCAAAACATAGGCTCCAGAACAAGGGAGCGCTCCAAGATGGCTGAACAGGAATCCTAAGCCGATGGATCCTCCAAATAAGTATCTGTACCTGCGCGGCATGAAACGCAGCCCCCCGAAGAAAGGGGGTCAGTAAGAAATATGTACTGAGTATGCAAAGCATGAAATATGATAAACAGGATCATAATCAAAACCAGAAGTACAGAAAATAAATACAAAATCAAGAATATCAAAATGCTTACTTTTAAAACACAAATCATGCAGGGGCTCTTAGAATATGGTCGCCCGCCCGTCGTTGGCGCCATAACACATCATACTCCAGAAGATTTCATATCTCCGAAACCCGACATACCGCGGTCAAAAGTCCAGCGGTCAATATCACATATACACGATACCCAGCCCAATAACGGAGGAGCTCGGCGAACCGGACACATCATAACACCAAATATACACGGTACCCGGCCCAATAACAGAGGAGCTCGGCGAACCGGACACATCATACTCCAGAATATGAAATAGTGCGCACGATACATAACTGGCCCGGGACTCGGCGAAAGATATAATCATATGCACGAGCGTCGTGGGAGACTATGTGCAGTTTAAATCACTTTAAAAAATTCCATAGAATAGTCAAAACGGATTATCATTTGAAATCAGAGAATAGTCAAATCATGTTTTCTCCCGAATGTCACTCGGGAACATATCAAATAGAACTTTGAAAATCATAGTTACGCATCGGAATCATAAGTATAAGAATTATCATTTCAGACTCAACGGATAAGTACATAATCATACTCGGGGGTCGGAAAGATAGTCATATCGTATTCTTTCAAAAGTCATCAGAAGTACATAAAGGAAAGTCGCGGGACCCACGGACGGGTGTCGACCCAAGCCTGGCCCGCCTATGGAAAACATAGTCATCATATGCTATAGAACCTCATACGAACATATCGAGGCGATACGGTTCTGTCTATGAAAGTTACGACCCTTTTTCCAACGTAGAACTTTTTAAGAATAAAACTTTTTATGCAAAATTTGAAAATCAATTATTCCAAAGACATAAGGGCCATTATTTCATCATATTACGAATGTCAAAGATAAAATGTAAACAAGAACCGTAGGCATACTCGGATCGCAAGAATAGAGTTTCCTCGAGGCTCGTGTCATAGCCTATTTACAACTAAGGCATGCCAAAAGAAGGAAGGGCTAAGCTTTACACACCTTATCCGCTTTCTAAGCTAATCCGAATTCAAATCTTGACTTCCCAAATCTACAACAACATCATTAGATACCAAATATTAGCTGTAGGCATTCTGGAATTCAATTCTAGGCTAGCACTTTATCTACAGAAATTTGGGCAAAGATTTCCCCTGTAAATTCAACGACCCCGAGAATTCAACTCGGCCAAATCTTCCACAACAATACCAACAACATCAATAATCAATTCAAAATGCATTCTAACGTCAATAACTCTTTTCTACATAATTCGACAACATTCCATTTACGTTCAAATTAACCACACACAATCAAGCCAATACCAATGCACATACATTCAAGTACCAATCCGAAACCATTCGAACAAGATTCAAGAATGCTTCAAACGATTCGCACAACATTCAAACGACTCAACCAACATACCCAAAATTCGAAACCTTCCAATTTCCATAGGAACATCAACAACACATTTCTTTCTTCCAAATTCATGAACTACACCAATAATCCGCATGTTAACAACATCATTCTCATAAATTCAAGAAACTATGTTAAAATCACATTAGCTTCCAAATCAGCCCGCAACAATTACAACATCAACTTGAATCATTAAACTCTCATTTTAATCCTAAAATTCATAACGACGACAACCAAAATACTAAACCGAATTAATTCATTCTTAACCACACAAGGGTGGCCATATTCGGCCACAACCCCAACCTACCAATTTCATGATTTTCATTCTTCTTAACACACTACAACAATCAAACATGCTAAATAAAATTAATCCATCACTCCTACATGACATAACATGCACACGGCCACGACACAACACACGGTCACAACATCAACACCACACTTTCATGAATTTCATTCATTTACACACTCCACAACATACACAAACCATGCATAACATATAAAAAGAGGATTAAAACTTACCCTTTTCCACTTTGTTCTTCAACTTAGCTAGGGTTGAGAATTGCATGAACAAGGGATTTGTTTGCTCCAACAACCACTTCATGTTTTTTAGGACCTTCCAATTAGTAGAGAAACTAGAAGAAAATAATTTTCCATGATCAATTTTTGGACCTCACTTTTTGCCCTCTTGGCCGAATGGCCCTTTGTTTTTCATCCAAGGTTCTTGATTTTTCTCTAAGTGTGGATTGATGAGAAGATGACTTATTAGTCATCTTTTATTCACTTATATAAGTAACACAAGTGTCCCATGGCCCACACATGGGTTGGACCAATTAAATTTGGCCATAAAATGTGTGGGGACCATTTCCAAACCACATGGCCAACATGGCCAATTTTCATGAATTACCAACTTTTCATTATTTCACTTTTAGTCCCAAATTTTTTTAAATGTTCCATATTAACCAATTCATAAACAACTTGTGTCTTAAAACAAAATCGAAGGTCAAAAGTCTCGACTTCGTATCCCGGAATGGTTTTGTCCCTAACTTATCATGGTTAACCCGGATCGCCCCAATGTACAAAATACAGCATATAACAGTTTTTGAGTAAATTCTTGTTGTATGGATGATAGTTGATCTTGGGATTGTGTTGAGGTTGTTATACTTGGTGTATTTGGAAGAAGGAGGTGTATACGTGTCGTATGTAAAGCGTATACGGACCGTTTTATTGTATCTCTAAATGTTAATGAAATGAGTTTAAAGAGGATCATATGAGGTTGTTATGTTGATTGTTGGCTGTTGGATGGGTTGTGATGATTAAAAAATAGGGGAAATGCTGCTCTTTCATTTTAAAATCAATTTATCGCTGGATATACGTGATATACTAGTACCATCTAAGCTTGTAAATGCCTTCCTCTATTATAGGATTGGAGTACTAGTTCGACGGGTTTGTTGTGAGATTGTGAGGACGACTTGAGATATGTTAAGGCTAACTTTTCTTCTTTTGACATGATCCTTATGAACAAAACATAAACGTAACGCTATCCATAACGATTCCATTCTTAACCGCTAGAGATGTCGCATGTTGATTCATGTTCCAATGATATTTTTCATAGTAAATCCTTCTTCAGATTCAGTATGCTTTATAGAATCACCCTATCCATGCCGGGCATTCCTAGGTTTGAGTGGGGGGTACTCTTAGTCCAGCTCTGAAGAAGATCATTTCCTTCCTTCAGGCGAAGAAGTTAGTAAGTAAAGGGTGTTTAGCCTATTTAGCTCATGTTCGTGATATGACTGTTGCATCTCCACCCCTTGAGTCTATTCTTATTGTGAGCGAGTTCGCGGAGGTATTCCCGTCGGATCTGTCGGGTATACCACTCGATCGCGATATTGATTTCTTTATTGACTTGGATCCGGGCACTCGTCCTATTTCTATTCCACTATATCGGATAGCACCTGCTGAGTTGAGAGAGCTTAAGGAGCAGTTACAGGATTTATTGAGTAGGGGGATCATTAGACCGAGTGTCTCTTCTTGGGGTGCTCCTGTGTTATTTGTGAAGAAGAAAGATGGGACCATGAGAATGTGTTTTGATTATCACCAGCTAAACAAGGTCACTATTCTAAACAAGTGTCCTATACCTCGTAGTGATAATCCGTATGACCAGCTTCAGGGTGCTTCGATGTTTTTGAAGATTGCTTTGCGTTTCGGCTATCACCAGTTAAAGATCAGGGCGGAAGATATTCTGAAGACAAAGATTTCGGATAAGATATGACCACTATGAGTTTCTAGTGATGTCTTTTGGGCTTACCAATTCCCCGGGTGCATTTATGACTTTGATGAATAGCATCGTTAGGCCATTTCTTGATTCCTTTGTGATTGTGTTCATTAATGACATCTTGGTGTATTCCAAGAGTAGAGAGGAGCATGAGAGTCATCTTTGTTCTATTCTTGGGTTGTTAAAGAAACATAACCTGTTTGTTATGTTTTCTAAATGTGAGTTCTGGTTGAAGTCTATGGCATTCTTGGGCCATGTTGTGTCTAAGGATGGGATTATGGTTGACCCACAGAAGATTGAGGTTGTGAGGGGTTGGGCAAGGCCCACTACTGTTACTGAGATTCGTAGTTTTGTGGGTTTGGCAAGCTATTACTGTCGCTTTGTGAAGCATTTTGCTGCTATTACTTCTTTCTTGACCAGATTGACTCAGAAGGATGTTCCCTTCCAGTGGACAGATGATTGTGAGGAGAGCTTTCAAAAGCGCAAGCTTCTTTTGACTATGGCCCCGATCTTAGCATTATCCGTGGAGTGTAAGGATTTTGCTATCTATTGTGATGCCTTTCGTATGGGCTTGGGTGCTGTGTTGATGCAGGAGGGTAGAGTGATAGCTTATGCTTCTCGTCAGTTGAAGATTCACGAGAAGAATTATCATACCCATGATTTGGAGTTGTTGGCCGTGGTCTTCACTTTGAAAATTAGGAGGCATTATTTGTACATTATTCATTGTGCATTTTTCACCGATCACCGTAGTCTTCAGCATGTGTTTACCCAGAGAGATCTTAATTTCAGGTAGCGCCGATGGATGGAGCTCCTGAAGGACTATAACATCTCTATTCTTTATCATCTCGGGAAAGCCAATGTGGTGGCTGATGCCTTGAGTTGTAAGGCAGTGAGTATAGGGAGTTTAGCTCGATTGATTATTTTCGAGCATTTGTTGGCCAATGGAGGTTCAGACTCTGGCCAACTACTTTGTTCGCCTTGATATTTCACCTCCAGGCAGGATTTTAGTTTGTATAGAGGCGAGATCGTCTTTATTGGACTGGATCAGGACTCATCAGTTTTAGGATGCTCAGTTGAGCAATATTCGAGATAGAGTTTTGAGAGGTAAGGACAAGGAGGCCATGATTGATTCTGAGGGCATTTTAGAGAATTAGAGGATGCGTATGCGTTTCTCGTGTTGCTGATTTGATTTAGTTGATCTTGTCTGAGGCTCATAGCTCTCGCTATTCCATTCATCCAGGGGTGACTAAGATGTACAGTGATTTGAGACAAAGACTATTGGTGGCATCAGATGAAGAGAGATATAGTTGATTTTGTGGCTAAGTGTAGGATTTGTCAGCAGGTAAAGTATGAGTACTAACGACCTAGTGGAGTGCTTCAGAGGATGCCTATTCCCGAGTGAAAATGGGAGAGGATTACCATGGATTTTGTCACGGGTCTTCCAAAGACCTGTGGTAAGTTTGACTCTATTTGGGTGATAGTTGATCTGTTGACTAAGTCCGCTCACTTTGTTCCAGTTCAGGTTTCCTATATCGCGGAAAACTTAGCCAAGATGTACATTCGGGATATTGTGAGGTTGCATGGGGTTCCTATTTTTGTTGTATCTAATCGGGGTCTGTTGTATCTGATCGGGATACTATCTTCACTTCCCGATTCTAGAGGACATTTCATGAGGAGTTGGGTATCCGATTGGATCTTAGCACAACTTTTCATCCGCAGAACTATGGCCAGTCTAAGCGGACCATCCAGGTGCTCGAGGACATGTTGATAACGTATGTTTTTTATTTTGGTGGTCATTGGGATCAGCACTTGCCATTGGTAGAATTTGCGTATAACAATAGTTATCATTCGAGTATTGACATGGCGCCTTTTGAGGCCTTGTACGGTAAGAGGTGTAGATCTCCGGTTGGTTGGTTTGATGGATTCGAGGCTCAAACTTGGAGCACGGTTCTATTGAGAGAGTCCTTGATAGAGTGAGAGTTATTCAGGCCAAGCTTTTGGCAGCTCAGAGTCGGCAAAAGATGAAAGCAGACTAGAAGGTCTGGGATTTCGAGTTTGCTATTGGTGACCAGTTCTGTTGAAGGTTTCACCCATGAAGGGTGTTATAAGATTTGGTAAGAGAGGCAAGTTGAGCCCTAGGTATACCGATCCATTTGAGGTTGTTGACCGTACATGTGATGTAGCTTATGAGTTGGCATTGCCGCTAGGCTTGGCTGGAGTTCCTCCAGTTTTTCATGTTTTGATGCTGAAGAAGTACCATGCCGATGGTACCTACATTATTCCTTGGGATTCTATATTGCTTGATGAGAATTTGACTTACGGGGAGGAGCCTATTGTGATCTTAGATAGGCAGGTTCGAAAGTTGAGGTTGAAAGAAATTACTTATGTGAAGGTGCAATGGAAGCACCGCCCTGCTGAGGAGGCTACTTAGGAGACCGAGTGTGACATGCGTAGCCGATATCCCCAGTTGTTTAGTGATTCAGGTACTTACCACTTTTTTTCTTTTCTTCGCTCGAAGGCAAGCGACGGTTCAATTGGTATCTTATGTAATGACTCGTTTGGTCGTTATAGTCTTTTTGGCATTTTTACCCTTTTCCAAGCATTGATTAGCTCACTTTTGACCCAAGGGGATCGTTAACATGCTTCCCGAGGTGCCTAGATCGGATTCGCGCAACTTTTCGGTGAAATTGGGCATAAAGTGAAAAATAGTTGACCCAAAGTTGACTTTTGGGTAAACTGACCTCTTCAAAAATACGTCAATTTCGAGAGATCCGGATGGTCGTTTAGAACTTTTGTGTGTATTTGGTTCGATTCCTAATGTACTCGGATGCATTTTGGGACTTGGATTGGGAAATTAGAATTAAGGTATTAGGGGTTAACTCGGTCAACGATACCTCCGTTCGAAATTCGGCCACGGGCGCATTCGTAGCCTGTTTTTATATGTGTCTATGTGTATGGTATGTGCGCAGATGGCCTCGAGAATTAGTCGGAAAATTGGATCGAATTGTGAAACTTAAGTGAACTTTCTGGTGTCTGGTGCCGCTGGAGCGGTCCAAGCCATTTGGGCTTGACCGCTGGAGCGGCTCCGCTGGGGCGGTCCCAGCGTTGCCAAAGCGGGTGACGAGCAGTGGGTATAATTAATGAAGTTTTAAAAACCTTTAGTCCCTCATTTATTTCCATTTCGAAATTAGAGCTTCGGGGTCTGTTCTTGGAGATATTTGGAGAAAATTCTTGGAGGTAAATCTTGCTAATCCCTTTACTATTCCGTTAATCCTAACCATCATAGATTCCCCCTTTCTTTTAATAATCCCTTAGTAATGGAAGATGAAAGGAGTTTTTGACGAACATTTTCTCTCAGCTTATTAATGATGAAATTGATGGGGCTTATGCAAGATTTTGACGAATCTAAGGTTATTAATTATATATCTTCCATTATTAGAGCTGATTCTTGAATCAAAGAGTTAGGGTTTATGCCCAATTTTGGGGGTTTTGCTTGAAATCATAAATTAGGCCTACCGTTGAGTTAAATCAGTAATTAGTGGTTGAGTTATGATCACCTAGTGCTTAATTTGATATTTTGCTTTCGAATTTTCCGTTTTGCCCTTGTGGCCCCCGTTTCCCCAATTTCTGGGGTTAGAATTGACCTAAATTGAATGGTAGTAATATTAGTATCATTCTTCATGATTTCTAATCTAGATTTCTAATATGCTTAGACTACTTTGGTTCTAAGGTTCAGCGGAAAGGCAAGGCAAATGAGTAAGTTGTTGGTATTTGCGGTTCAGTCATCCTGGTAGGTTATGGCTTACCCTTGGTGAGACTTCGTATAGCGAAGTATATATTTAGATTATATTATCGGAGACAGCATGTGAACCTTCGGGTATGAAGTTGGGTTGGATATTGCCTTAGGTTGGGCCCTGTTGTGTGTTTGGGGCTAGCCACCCCGTTGTGTTGTGATTTGATTGTTCTATTGTGTTGGCTTGATGGCATGAATTGTTGATAGATATTGGATTCTATTTTATCATCTTGATTACGATGTTGTTGGCGTATCCACTATTGGTACTTGTGACTCTGATATATTATTGGCGTACCCATTGTTGGTACTTGTGATTCAAATATATTGTTTGCGTACCCACTTTTGGTACTTGTTATAGTGAGCATGATTATTGATGATGCTACATGCATTGCACACACTCTCATTTTTCATGATATACTATTGAGATACTGATGATACTTGATGAAACACTTTGATGAGCTGGGCTCGATTTTGCTTGAGTGACGTGAGAGTCTGATATCTGATGTTAGTCCCGAAATCATGGATTGAATGAGTACATGGACTCCACGGGTCCCCCGGGGTGGTGCCAGTGAGAACCCCCTGTGGGCAAAGATTCGGGGTCCCGTCTGTCTTTTGGGCAAAGATCCGGGATGGGTGGCAGTTAGACTTCGCGAGTCACCTTGGGTTGTGCTACCGAGATGTTGATATTTTCGTCCGGAGTACATGTGCACACAGCATTTTCATGGCATTGCATTCATACATTATTGCATTGCATTGCACTCACGGCTTGATTGGAGATGATTTGATGTTGTACTTGTGATGTTGGATTTGGACTCTATATATTGAGACTTGGCATACTTGGGATTAGATGTTCTACTTAGGTGACGACGTATACTTGGCTTGTATTATGTTTGACTTATTCTTGTTGGTTTATCGGCTTATCCGCCTTATTATCTGAATTGTGTTAGCTATGTTTGGTCGACTGATAATGCCTACCAGTACCGTTGTATTGTACTGACCTGCACTTGCTGCATTCCTTTATGAATACAGAGTATCAGGTTGGTTCTGCTTCCATCTCTCGTGGCTGATCGTCTTCTTCAGCATTGTTCCGAGTCTCCAGGGTGAGCACGGCCGTTTGTTGCCTTGAAGACTTCTCTATCATTTATGTCTTATTCTTATTCAAAGACATAAACACTTTTATGTATTTTATTCCAGACTTGTATTATTTTCTCTTAGATGCTCTTGTATGACTTAGACTAGACCTTAGGGCATTTTATTATTCCGCACTATTTCTATTGTATAATATCGTGAGACTTACTTATCTATTCATTTCCGGATGATTGATATTTATTTACGTTTTTATTATTGTTGTGTTGAGGGTTCACTTACCGAGGTGGGAAAGGTAAGTGCCCACACGGCTTAGGTAAATTAGGTCGTGACATCCATAGAAGGATTCGGGTCCAAAAAGTCAATCTAAAACCCCATCCCAAACCCCGAAGGTCAACATGGTTATTCTATCGAGAAATCGAGTTCAACATAAATAGTACTCTACGAGGTCACACGAATCCAACAATATTCATATTGCTATACATTAGTCCGGAACCCAAAATATCCAAACCCGAGTCCCAAGATCCTACCCATAGTCTAAATAATCATAATCCTAAATATCAGAGAGTTCTATTCACAATTGATCCTTCAATTTCATTAATTTCCCTTAAACTCATTTTTAGAAAAACCCTTATTCTACGACCTTAAACCAAGAATGGAGTTAGAAATTAATAGTAGAATTATGATCAATCCCCTAAGTAATTGTTAGAATCTTACCCCAAAGTTGAATCTTGAACTTAGCACTCGATTTCACACAAAACCAAACTATAAAACTTGAGTTATTGAGGAATGAAATGTTTTTCGATAGTTAGATATTTATACTGCCAGAGGCCTCGTAAAAGCGACCCCTAGTCTGTAAATACTTGCTCCGCATTTGCCAGAAATGCATCATAAATGCGGACAACCCCTGCTCCAACCCGCTTTGCAAATGCGGCCAAGGCTCCGCAAATGCGAGAATGCCATTGAAACAGTGATGACACCCAACACCAGGAAAATCTGGTTTTTACCAAGTCCTGATCGAACATTCGAAACTCATCTTGAATCCCCCGGACACAAACCAAATATGCATTTCTATCATAAAACATGCTACGAACTCACTTGCACACTCGAAATCCCCCAAAGAGGTCGTGTTACAGGCCGTGCATCCATCAAATAGTATATGAGGGACCTGGTCGTGTATCAGTTCCCTTGTGCAATGCAGTATGAGAATCAATACAAGATTTTTACATGAAAAACTCTTTACTCAAGGGATTAAAAATCACGACCTACCCATGTAGGATTTAAACTCCACTAACCGAGAAACTCAGGTTACAACTCTATCATAAGCTAGGAATTAACTCCCATAATCCCTCACCCTTACAATAACGCTTATGAAACCCTCACCCTTGACTACCCCTCGCCAAGTACACTAATACACCTAGACTTACCCCAACCTACTGCACCACTCAAAGGCACCCTTGAGACTCTACCACAGTGACTAACTCTAGCCCCTCACTAGTATAACTAGGCTATCTCTAGCCTAGTGTACCACTCAAGAGCTTGTGGAAGCAATTTTTAGAATTTTGTACACCTATAAACAACTTCTTTTCCTGGAAGAGCAGGTTTACAGTTTACACACAAAAGAACAAAGACTCAACAACCTAAGGACTTAAAACATCTTTGGTTCTGGACCTGGTCCTTCGAGTTGCTGTGGCTCTGTTCTTGAGGAACACCTTGAAAGATGGAGACTTGTACTTTGGATGGATCAATTTTCGAATTGTGTAAGAATGGGTCTTCGCTTGGAAGATGATGTCTTTATATGCACAGAGAGAAAGAGAGTATAGGTGACCACTCATAAGATCTGGACCATTAATCAGTCAGCCTGGATAAGGCACTGCTGTACAGCTACATTGTACTTTTCAGCCACTCACTTTACAGCTGTGGACTTGGACTTATAGCTTCAGTGACCAGAACCTTTATCTAGAGGAACCTGGTTCCTCATCTTTTCTTCGATCACGTTGTAAGTTTTGGATACACTGTCAGTAGCTCTACAGTTGCATTGTTGGCTGAGCAGGCTGGAGACCTGATCCTATCTGGTGCTTTTGAATCTACATATCTGGTCTCGCATATATGAGCAGTTCCTGCAGGCATTTGATATTTCAAGAGGCATGTTAGACAAGCAGCATATGAGATATCATAAGGTTAACTAAGTTCAGACAGATGAACCTAATTGTATCTGGTTTCTTAGGGTTTGTCACGTCATTAAAACATATCATTTCTTATCAAATTCCCCCTTTTTGATGATGACAAAGCGACATCCTTTGTATTCCCCCTAAGGACAAATCCCTTACCTAGAAACCTCATTTGTTCCCCTGAGACTCAGACCTCGAGATACATAGTAGTATTCTAGTTCTTTGAGTAAGGTTTGTCAAATCATCAAAACATATCATGACATATCAATTTCCCCCTTTTTGATGATGATAAACACATAGACAAAGTTACCTCTGAGAACCAGATTCCTACTTGTTCCCCATACGGAGCAGTCCTTCACTTGCCCAGCTTGCAGTCCTCTTTCTGTTTTTCACGGTTCCCCTTATCTTTCTTACATGTCTCTCTCATATATATCGATTATATTCTTGAGACTGTGAGACTTGTGGATAGGCCATATTGAGGACCGGGTTTCTCGCTCTCTCTGGTTTCACCAGGTTTGACAATCATCAAAACATACATATAGTCATTTTTCCTCTTTTTGATGATAACAAACTATGTCTCTCACACCATTCTTCCTCACTTTCCCACCCTTTTGTTTTCTTCCCTCTTTTGGTATCATTGAAAAGAGTAATAAAAGTAGCATAAGCCAAAACGAAGTTCAGTAGCATTCCCTCATGGACACTAGGGCAACACAGCATATGCAATGATAGTAACAACAAGTGTTAAGATCATTGCATAGATAAGAGTAATTGCCCAGATTAGATTGAGCATATCAAAAACATAGTAGTCTTAGTCAGTACAAAATATGATGCTTAAGCTGCCATGAGTGTCATAGTCATTAAGCGATGGAATACAAAGGGTTAGATATTCAGGGAAACTAGAAAGGGCTCAAGAACTAAGGATTAGTGGGTCTAGATAAAGATTTTCAGTCTTTAGCTAAGAGTCAACTTCCTTTGCAGCAATACTGAGACCTGGTCCCTTTACCTTCGTGAGCATCTTCATCTCTCCATGATTACCACATCATTCGGGATTCATGTAGACAATCAACTTATGTACCTTGCATATGTAGCATAGCCAGTTTGTATGTTATATCCCGTATTTTATACATTGTGATATTCCCAGCTAACCGCGATAAGTTAAGGACAAGACTATTTCGGGATACGAGGTAGAGACTTTTAACCTCCGATTTTGTTTTAGGGCACAAGTTGCTTATAATTTTATTTGGTATGGAATATTAAGGAAGATTAGGGGTTAAAAGTTAATTAAGGAAAGTTAATTATTTCATGAACAAGGCCACAAGTAGCCGTGTGGAGTGGGTGGGCTCCCACCCATGGCTTGGCCAAATTTGATTGATCCAAGCTATGAGTGGGGCATGTGTCCACTTGTATGAATTATATATGTAGATAATTGATGACTAGCAAGACAATTATTCATCATTTTCAACTTAAGAAACTTGGAGAAGCTTGGAGAGACCATATTCGGCCATGGCTAGCCGAGTTTGATGTTGTGAGAATTGATCAAAAAAAAAAAATTCTTCTAGCATTTCAACCAATTGGAAGGTCCTTATTAACGTGGAGTAGTTGTTGGAGCAATCAAACCATTCATTTTTGCAATTTACAACCCTAGCCAAGTTGAGAAGTTAAGTGGAAAAGGTAAGGTTTAATCTTCTTTTACATGTGTTATGGATGGTTTGAAATCGTTGTAGGTGTAGAAATGAATGAAATTCATGGAACCATGTTGTTGATGTTAAGCCGTGTATGGGCATGTTTTGTGTAGAAGGAATGAACTAAATTTACTTAGTATTTTTGGTTGTTGTTGTTGTGGATTCTATGATGAAAATGAAGGTTTAATGGTTCAAGTTGAAGTTGTAATCGTTGTGGGATGTTGTAGAAGCTAATGTGATTTTAATATAGTTTCTTGTATTTATGAGAATGAAGTTGTTAACGTGTGGATTGTTGGTATAGTTCATGAATTTGGAAGAGAAGAATGTGTTGTTGTTGTTCTTATTGAGTTTGGAGGTTTCGAGTGGTGTTGCATGTTGGTTGGGCCGTTTTGAATATTGTGCGGATTGTTTGAAGTGTTCTTGAGTCTTGTTTGAATGATCTCGGGGTAGTACTTGAACGTGTGAGCATTGATGTTGGCTTGATTGTATGTGATTGAATTGAATGTAAATGAAACGCCATCGAATTATGTAGAAAAGAGTTACTAATGTTAGAATACGTTTTGAATTAATTGTTGATGTTGTTAATATGGTTGTTAGTATTGTTGTTGATGATTTGGCAGAGTTGAATTCTCGGGGTTTGTTGAATTTATAAAGGAAATGCTGCCTGAATTTCTGTAAATAAAGTGCTAGCTTGGGATTGAATGGCTGATAGGGTACATCATTATGTGAGGGGGTTAGATCGTTATCTGGTCGATAGTTGTATGATAATGGCTTCTCAGCCCGGTATGGACATTGCTCGGGTGCAGGCGTATGCACAGGGGATGGAGGATCGACACAGAGGGCGTCAACCCGATAAAGATTATGACAGGAGCCAGCCCAAGATGGCTAGATCGGCTAGTTATTCTGGGGAGTCCCGAGGCAGGCCGCCTCAACAAGAAGATGGAGAGATATCCTTCTCGGCCCGGCCCGAGTACACCTCCACAGTTCACGGGTAGGAGACCAGATAGTACAGGGTATTCGGGAGCCGGTCGAGCTCCAGGGCTTCGGTTCGCAGTGACGAGAGGTTCCGGTCGCCGAGGCCACCCATACCTCGGTGTTCTCACCGTGGGAGGCATCATCCGGGGAGTGTTATCGTGCTACGGGTGCTTGTTTTTCCCGTGGCCGTCAAGTCCATCTTATGAGAGAGTGTCCGTTTGGGGGTGTCCAAGTGGTGCGGCCACCACCGGGTCGGGGCTGTCGGTTCATCTTCCTCTTCGTAGCTATGCGCCCCGCGGGGCGGGGTATGTCGACACCGCCGCCGCGAGAGGTCGTGGAGGAGCTTCCAGCTCTAGCGGTCCCTCGAACCGCATATATGCCTTGGCTAGCCGACAGATCGAGGCGTCACCAAATGTGGTTACGTGTATATTATTGATCTTCTCCCGAGATGTATATGCATTGATAGACCCGTGCTCCACTTTATCGTATATTTCTCCCCTTGTTGCTAGTAGAATTGGGATAAAACCTGAACCGATAGAACCGTTCGAGGTAGCTACACCGATAGGGGATTCTGTTATCGCAAGGCAGGTATATAGAGATTGTTCGGTAATTATAGGTGGCCGTTGCACCAAAGCAGACCTGATAGAGCTGGATATGACCGAATTCGATGTTATTATGGGTATGGATTGGCTAGCTTCTTGTTATGCCAACGTTGACTGTCAGAAGAAGGTAGTTCACTTTCAATTTCCAGGGGAACCAGTTATAGAGTGGACGGGAAATACAGCATCGCCGAGGGGTAAGTTTATTTCATACCTCAAGGCGAGGAAGATGGTTAGAAAGGGTTATATTTATCATCTGGTTCGTGTACATGACTTGAAAGCAGAAGCACCGACTCTTCAGTCAGTCCGTGGTTAATGAATTCCCATATGTATTTCCCGATGAACTTCCGTGTCTTCCTCCTGAGCGGGAGATAGAGTTCACTATAGATGTGCTGCCAGACACTCAGCCTATATCTATTCCTCCTTACAGAATGGCACCTGCAGAATTGAAAGAACTGAAGGAGCAACTGAGGGATTTGTTAGAGAAGGGCTTCATTAGGCCCAGTACATCACCTTGGGGAGCGCCAGTATTGTTCGTGAGAAAGAAAGATGGGTCGCTGCGGATGTGTATTGATTATAGGCAGCTAAATAAGGTAACCATAAAGAATAAATATCCCCTCCCCAGGATTGATGATTTATTTGACCAATTGCAGAGTGCTAAGTGTTTTTCGAAGATAGACTTGCGTTCGTGCTATCACCAAAAAGGGTAAGAGAGATAGATATTCCAAAGATCGCATTCAGACCCGATACGGGCATTATGAGTTTAGAGTGATGTCTTTTGGGTCGACCAATGCTCCAAAGTTGTTTATGGATCCGATGAACCGAGTATTCAAGCCGTTCCTAGATATGTTCGTGATTGTATTTATTGATGATATCCTAGTCTATTCACGATCGAAGAGGAGCATGCGGATCATCCGAGGGCGGTATTGGGGTGCTCCACACCAGAAATTGTATGCTAAGTTCTCTAAATGTGAATTCTGGTTGACTTCAGTAGCATTCTTGGGGCATATTATTGGAGCTGATGGCATCCGGGTGGATACACAGAAGATTGAGGCCGTAAAGAATTGGCCTAGACCTACGACACCTACTGAGGTACGTAGTTTTCTGGGATTAGCAGGATATTACAGGAGATTTGTGGAGAAGTTTGCTTCGATTTCAGCTTTAACGAGGCTAACTCGTAAGGCAACTAAGTTCCAAAGGGACCGATGCTTGCGAACGAAGCTTCCAAATTGCCGAAAGAAAAGTTGACTACAGCTCCCAGCTTCCGACTCTTCCCGAGGGACCGATGGTTATGTCATTTATTGTGATGCTTCCGTGTTGGGTTAGGTTGTGTATTAATGCAAAGATGGCGTAGTTATAGCCTATGCCTCCCTAAAATCGTAAAGCACGAAAAAAATTATCCTACTCATGATCTGGAGCTAGCAGCGGTTATTCATGCTTTGAAGATATGGAGACACTATCTATATGGCGTTCATGTTGATATTTATACGGATCACAAAAGCTTCCAGCATATCTTTAAGCAGAAGGAGCTGAACTTGCATGGCAGAGAGGTGGCTAGAGTTGTTGAAAGACTATGATGTTGATATTTTATATCATCCCGGGAAAGCTAACGTTGTAGCAAATGCACTCAGCCGTAAGTCTATGGGCAGCTTGACGGACGTGCAATCAGAAAAGAAAGAAATGGTTCGTGAGATTCATCAGCTAGCTAATCTTGGAGTCCGTCTGGCCGATTCTGGAGATACGAGGGTTTCTGTCCGAGAGGTTGCCGAATCCTCTATTGTGGAAGAAGTAAAGCGACGCCAATATGAGGACCCTGTTCTGGCACGATATAGGGATACAGCCCTTGAAAGGGATAAGACCCCATTCGAGATTACATCCGATGGAGTACTACTACATAGGGGCAGATTATGTGTACCGGAGGTTGCAGGGCTGCGGCGACAGTGCGGGAGAGGCACATTATGCTCGTTATTCCGTTCATCCGGGATCAACAAAGATGTATCATGACCTCATATGCTTGTACTGGTGGGATGGTATGAAGAGGGACATAGCAGAGTTTGTTGCTCAGTGCCCAAATTGTCAACAGGTTAAGATCGAACATCAGAAGCCTGGTGGATTGTTACAGGAGATGGAGATTCCGACTTGGAAGTGGGAAGCGATTAATATGGACTTCATTACAGGTTTACCTCGCACTCCACGAAAGTACGATTCCATATGGGTTATTGTAGATAGGCTGACAAAATCAGCCCATTTTCTTCCAGTTAGGACTACTTATTCAGCTGAGGACTATGCAAGGTTATATATTAAGGAGATAGTAAGACTTCACGAAGTTCCCACATCTATTATATCCGACAGAGGTGCCCAGTTTACAACTAACTTCTGGAGGTCATTTCAGGAAGGATTGGGGATCCAGGTGAGCCTTAGCACAGCATTCCACCCTCAGGGCCTCCGACGGACAAAGCCGAGCGTACCATTCAGACGCTAGAAGATATGCTGCGGGCCTGTGTTATTGATTTCAGAGGTAGCTGGGATGATCATTTGCCACTCATCGAGTTCGCCTATAATAATAGCTACCATTCTAGTATCCAGATGGCGCCGTATGAGGCTTTGTATGGCAGGAAGTGCAGGTCACCGATTGGCTGGTTCGATGTTGGCGAAACTAAGTTAATTGGCCCAGATATGATTCAGCAAGCAGTGGATAAAGTGAAACTCATTCGAGAACAGTTATTAGCAGCTCAAAGTCGACAGAAATCATATGCAGATAATCGACGTCGACACTTAGAGTTCCAGATCGGCGATTGGGTATTTCTAAAAGCGTCACCCATGAAGGGTGTTATGAGATTCGGCAAAAAGGAAAAGTTGAGCCCGAGATACATTGGTCCTTATCAGATTGTCCGTAAGGTGGGCCAGGTCGCCTACGAGTTAGACCTACCATCTGATTTGGAAGCAGTGCATCCAGCCTTCCACGTGTCAATGCTTCGCAAATATGTAGGTGATCCTTCCAGGGTATTTCCCATAGATGATATCCAGGTGACAGAGAGTTATCCTACGAGGAGCAGCCTATAGCCATACTGGATCGTCGTGAGAAGGTTGCGTACTAAAGATGTGGCTTCCGTTAAGGTATTGTGGCGAACAATAACAGGGAGGAGATGACTCGGGGAAGTCAAGAGGAGATGAAGAAGAAGTATCCCCACTTATTTCCTATGCCTACAGGTAATCTAAACTCCTTAATTGGTTATGTTGATTGATGAATGAACTGTATGTGATAGCTATAAAAGAGACTCCCCCGAAATGCTTATAAGACCCCGTAAGACTAGTTTAACATTCGAGGACGAATGTTCTAAAGGGGGGGGGGGGGGGGAGGATGTTATATCCCGTATTTTGTACATTGGGATATTCCGAGCTAACCGCGATAAGTTAAGGACAAGACTATTTCGGATACGAGGTAGAGACTTTTAACCTCCGATTTTGTTTTAAGGCACAAGTTGCTTATAATTTTATTGGTATGGAATATTAAGGAAGATTAGGGGTTAAAAGTTAATTAAGGAAAGTTAATTATTTCATGAACAAGGCCACAAGTGGCCGTGTGGAGTGAGGTGGCTCCCACCCATGGCTTGGCCAAATTTGATTGATCCAAGCCATGAGTGGGGCATGTGTCCACTTGTATGAATTATATATATAGATAATTGATGACAAGCAAGACAATTATTCATCATTTTCAACTTAAGAAACTTGGAGAAGCTTGAGAGAGACCATATTCGGCCATGGCTAGCCGAGTTTGATGCCATGAGAATTGATCAAAAAAAAAATTTTCTTCTAGCATTTCAACCAATTGGAAGGTCCTTATTAACGTGGAGTAGTTGTTGGAGCAATCAAACCATTCATTTTTGCAATTTACAACCCTAGCCAAGTTGAGAAGTTAAGTGGAAAAGGTAAGGTTTAATCTTCTTTTACATGTGTTATGGATGGTTTGAACGTGTGTTGTAGTGTGTAGAAATGAATGAAATTCATGGAACCATGTATGTTGATGTTAAGCCGTGTATGGGTGTTTTGTGTAGAAGAATGAACTAAATTTACTTAGTATTTTTGGTTGTTGTTGTTGTGGATTCTATGATGAAAATGAAGGTTTAATGGTTCAAGTCAAGTTGTAATCGTTGTGGGCTCGTTGTAGAAGCTAATGTGATTTTAATATAGTTTCTTGTATTTATGAGAATGATGTTGTTAACGTGTGGATTGTTGGTATAGTTCATGAATTTGGAAGAGAGAATGTGTTGTTGTTGTTCTTATTGAGTTTGGAGGTTTCGGTGGTGGTGTGTTGGTTGGGCCGTTTTGAATATTGTGCGGATTGTTTGAAGTGTTCTTGAGTCTTGTTTGAATGGTTTCGGATTAGTACTTGAACGTGTGAGCATTGATGTTGGCTTGATTGTATGTGGTTGAATTGAATGTAAATGAAACGCCGTCGAATTATGTAGAAAAGAGTTACTAACGTTAGAATACGTTTTGAATTAATTGTTGATGTTGTTAATATGGTTGTTGGTATTGTTGTTGATGATTTGGCCGAGTTGAATTCTCGGGTTTGTTGAATTTATAAAGGAAATGCTGCCCGAATTTCGTAAATAAAGTGCTAGCTTGGGATTGAATTCCTAAGTACCTATAACTAATGTTTAGTATCTAATGACGTTGTTGTAGATCTTGGGAAGCCCGAGACTTAAGTTCGGATTAGCTTAGGAAGCGGACGAGGTATGTAAAGCCTATCCTTTCTTTCTTTTTGGCATGTCTTAGATGTAAGTAAGATATGATACGAGCCTTGGGGTAACTCTATTCATAAGATCCGAGCATGTCTACGATTCTTATTCACTTCTTGATGTTAGCATTCCTAATATAGTCGAGCTATGGCCCTTGTGTCTTTTGTATGATTGGATAGTAAATGTTGCATAAAGAGTTCTTGTTCCTAAAGGATTCTATGTTGAATAAGGTCCCTAACTTTCATAGACGGGCTCGATCGCTTCGATACGTTCGTAGAGGGTCCTAAAGCGAATAATGTCCGTAACTTTCATAGGCGGGCTCGGATTGGTTTGATACATGTCCATGGTCCCCGAGACTTTCCTTTGTATAGTTCTAACGACATTTTGAAAGAACTTAACATGACTATCGTCTTAACCCTCGAGCGTTGATTACTTACTTATCTATCGAGTCTCAAAGGATGATTTATATACATATGACTATTTACCATTCTGTGTGTGCATTCTGTTTTGCATCTTTCTCCGAGTCCCTCACTGTAGGTCATCGGTTCGTATATCTATATATGGGAGTATATGTGTTCGTATATATGACGTGTTATGATGTGTTAGTATATGATGTGTTACGGAGTTATGACGTGTTCGGTGTATGATGTGTTCGGAGTATGATGTGTGCTGTGTTCTGGAGTATGATGTGTTATGGCGCCAATGACGGGGTGGCGACCATGTTCACCGAGTCCTATAATGGGCCGGATATATATATGTATGTATATATGTGATATTAATATGCATGTTTGTGTTTCAAAGGTAAGCATTTTGATATTCTGGATATTGTACGCATTTTCTGTACTTCTTACTTTGGTTATACCCCGTCTACTGTATCTCATGCTTTATATACTCAGTACATATTCCGTACTGACCCCCTTTCTTCGGGGGCTGCGTTTCATGCCCGCAGGTACGTACGCTCGATTTGGTGATCCGTCGCGCTTAGGATATCCATTCTGCTATCTTGGAGCGCTCCCTTGTTCCGGAGCCCATATTTTGGTACAGACTCTTTCGTTGTGTATATGTACGTCGATTCAGGGGTACGGCGGGGCCCTGTCCCGTCATATTATACCGTTGTAACTCTTAGAGGTCTGTAGACATATGTGTGGGTTGTGAATAGTTACTGTTCAGTTATGTCTGTGTGATTTATGTTTTGGGCGGTCCCATTCGTCGTGGTAGCCTTATCGGCTTGCGTATGTATATATATATTTTGGATGTTGTGTTTTATGACAGCATTGCCGCTTCGTGCGTTTATATGCGTATATATGACCTTTGTATATGTATAAGTTATTTGTATGCCGATTCGGTTAACGTGGTGTGTACGAGTGTCCAAGATCATTTGCAGGGAGCGGATGAGTATGATGTCTCTTCTGCACTACCACACGGGCTACTTGTGACAGATACCCATCTTTCAATGGATTGAATGCCTTGTGGATTGCATCCATTTCTTCCATAATAGGTTCCTCTCCCTTCATCAGTTTATTGATCAGATCCGTCTGAGTTCCTTCACAACTTTCTTTCTCTTTCAAGGCCACTTTAAACCCCTTATCAATTACAATTCCACTTTCTATGATATTGGATTCGTTTCTCTCTTCTTCATTTAGAGTCATAGAGGAAAGGGTCTACACAGGGCTCATAGAGTCCTTTATATATTCTAGAATGATTGATGGAAGTGGGGCTTACCAGAGTCAGACTATCTTTGGGATCTGGTAGTGATATGGTGGGGTTTTGATTCTTGTGAGTGAGGAAGGACGATTCATATTTCAGATATGGTAATTTTTGGCAGGATCTGAAGAGGAAAAGTTTTCTTTTAAGGTACGAAGAGGTTCGTGATGGACAAGCATTTAAAGGGCTCAAATTGGAATAGGAAGCGGAAGAGCCTTAATGACAGACAGTTCTAGACATATTAAGCACTGGAGAGACTACTAACCTGAGTCCAAGTCCCGTGACAATTTTGAAGACGAGGTAAGAGCTCTGAGATGTGTAATGTCACTTATGCTTACGCTGTCCTGACCCTGCCACGTGTGTGTACCTATAATGATACAAGAGTAAGTTAGATGCTTCCAAAAAACACCTTTTAACCTTGTACCTTTCCTCCATGTCTTCTGGGGATTCTGTTGCTTCTTCTGTTATTGCAGGGACCAGGTTCCTCTTTGCCACATTTTCAGTTCATGGGAGGATGTCTTACAAATTTTTGCCATGGCCAAGAATGTAACCTTTCTTTCCATTTCCACAAGATACACTCCCTCCTTGGTAGGCCTTGAATGAGAGGAAATCATCCACTCTTTCAGTTATATGCCTTGAGCAATCACCATCCAAGTAAACATTATTAAAGTGATTTTTTTTACTCCTTCCTCCTTTTTCGAAAACTGGGTCGGTTAACTCTTGGCTTCGTCTCAATATTTTGACCAGTCCCAGATCCATTCTACCAACTTTTCATAAGAATATAAGGTCCATCACAAATGATTTTCCACAGCTTAGATCCTCAGCCATGAAAAGTTATGCCTTCTCTTTTTCCACCATCCGTGATATTCTTTGTTGGATCTTGGTGGTCTTGTGATAGATTCTCCTTTCTCTAGGCTTGGTGAACTAGCCATGATAAAGATCCTTTCTAGGTGTTAACCTTTTAGAAAGAACCTGCTCCGATACCAATTGTTACAGGCCATGCGTCCACCAAACAGTATATGAGGGACCTGGTCGTGTACCAGTTTCCTTATGTCAGTACGAGAATTAACACAAGATTTTTACATGGAAAAACTCCTTGCTCAAGGGATTAAAAACCATGTCCTACCCCTGTAGGATTTCAACTCCACTAACCGAGCAACTCAGGTTACAACTCTATAGTAAGCTAGGAATTAACTCCCATAATCCCTCACTCTTACAATAACACTTATGCAACCCTCACCCTTGACTATCCCTGGCCAAGTACACTAATACACCTTGAATTACCCCGGCCTAGTGTACCACTTAAACGCACCTTTTGAGACTCAACCACAGTGACTAACTCTTACCACACACTAATACAACTAAGCTAACTCTAGCCTAGTGTACCACACAAGAGCTTGTGGAAGCAACCTTGAGAATTTTGGACACCTATAAATAACTTCTTTTACATGAGGAGTAAGTTTATAGTTTAAGCACAAAAGAACAAAGACTCAACAACCTAAGGACCTAAAAAATCTTCAATCCCGGACTGGTCCTTTGGGTTGCCAGTGGCTCGTTTCTTAAGGAACACCTTGAAAGGTGGAGGCTTGCATTTTGGATGGATCAATTTTTGGATTGTGCAAGAACGAGTCTTCTATCGAAGATGATGTCTTTATATGTACGAGAGAGAGAGAGTAGAGAGATGGCCACTGTAAGATCCGGGACCGTTAATCGCCGGCGTAGATGAGGTACCGCTCGTACAACTACATTGTACTTTTCACCGCTCACTTTATTGCTTTGGACTTGGACTTCCAAATTTAGTGACCAGAACCTTTATCTGCAGGAACCTAGTTTCTCATCTGTTCTTCAATCACGTTATAAGTACTGGATATACTGTTAGTAGCTCTATAGTTGCATTGTTGGCTGAGCAGGCTGGAGACTTGATCCCATATGGTGCTTCTGAATCAACATATCTGGTCTCTCATATATGAGTTGTTCCTGCAGGCATCTGATACTTCAAGAGGCATGTTAGACAAGATACGAGATATCATAAGGTTAACTAAGTTCATAGAGATAAGCCTAATTGTATATGGTTCCTTAAGGTTTGTCATTGTTACACCCCATAGTTTTGTACGTGAAAATTCGCAGTATCGTCGTTTTAAGTATGGACATTGGAGTTACCTCCAAGGATATATGAGATTAGATGTACTTATCCTATGTTTCTGAAGGTTTAAGTTCATATAATAAGCTATGGAAGGATTGAAGGGTAAGTCAATCAAGGAAATTAAATTTGTTGGAATTTTGAAGAAAATATGAGGGGCAATTTTGGCCCAAATTGGAGGAAGAATATCTTTTTGTATATGAGGAGTTTTGAGGTAAAGCAAAAGTCTAAAATAAATTTCATCGATTCTAGTTTCCAACGCAATAAACCGCATATTGATATGACGTCGGAGTAGAGAATTATGGAAGTTATAAGTTAGGCGGAAAGGTAGTGTAGGCGCGCTACTACAAGGTGCCACCGACTTTAAGACACTATATAAGGGGCAAAACCCCATTTTTTTCTTTACAAAAATTTCCCAAATTATCTAGAAAGCTCATCAAACATATGAGAGCCTATATATTATATAAAAGTGAGGATTTTGAGTAATTTCAAGTTACGGAGTATTAATCGAGGTCCGGACAACATGTAGTCATGATTATAGTTTTATTTTGTGTTGGAGTTGGCTTGGAAGCAAAGTAAATCTTGAAGTTCTTCCTATTCTAGCAAGGATAAGATATTAATTTCTCTTTATTAATATCGATTTAGGAATATTTAGGAGAATAAGGGTTATGGATTGTGGTGTTGGCGTTGTTGAGCATGGATTGACAATCAAGATAGTTTTGATGTAATTGTACATGTATATCTTATAGAATCTTGATAATATTGTATTGATGTTGTTGGTATTGTTTGGGAGTTGTTTTGATATTGAAAGGATGTAGATAATATAGGGGAGGTGCTGCCCAAATTTTCATAACCCAAGCTAGTATTTGATAACTAGTACGAGTGAATTAATGGGAAGCATGATGAAGGTATGATTAAAAATGTATTTCTCGCCATATAGGTTCAAGTGAGAGGCGAGCCTCGGAATACAGGATCCTTAAGTGGTGGCTTGGCGAATAAGGTATGTAAGATATTCGTTTCTCTCTCTTTCCTTGGCACGAATCCAACTAGAGTATGAATATGAGCGTTCCATAATAAAATCACTCCATTCCTATGTCATGTAGCACAACTTTGAATGTCTTAGTTATTTGATTGATTCTTGGCATATTATTATGTTCATTATCATTAAGTTATTTCTTTGGATTCAACACGAATTCCATAATATAAATCGGAGGTTACCGACCTTACGTGTCACGACCCAACCAGAGGGCCGCGACGAGCGCCCGGTGCTAGCCCACCCGGGCACCCCTTAACATACTTATACATCACATCTAGGTGAGCCACATAGTTATATCATGCTTTTCATTCATCGTCATCCTCAGCTTATTGGGCGACAATATATCTATATCATCATTAGCAACTATGCCCATACAAATGTACATAGCCGACAAGGCTGTCAAAATAATATCCCAAAATATAGGCCGACAAGGCCGAACATATCTAACCATATACACAATGTCTATGAGCCTCTAAGAAGGGTACGTCATATCATAACATATGGGCGGGACAGGACCCCGCCGGGCCCATGAATATGTACACAAAAGAATCTATACCAAAAGCTGTAGCTCCGAATGAAGCGGAGCTCTGCTATGTAGTCCTTGAGAAAATACAGCTATGGATCGAATGCCCCTCCCCCGCCACCCGCGGGCATGACGCAAGCCGTCCACAAATAAAAGGACGTCAGTATGAAGAATGTACTGACTATGTAAAGCATGATCAATATCAATATGGAAGCATAATAGATAACATATGAAATAGCATAAGATGAGAGGTAATAGCATCATCATCATAGCACTTACTTGGTTTCTATAGGGACGTTCCATTTCTATTGCGTATTCGCGTACATACATTCATATCCGTACTCATTTACCTTTCGTATCCATCTTCATATTCGTATTTATATTTCCTTTCATACTCATGCTCATATCATATACATTGCATATACATAGCCCTTACTTGGCACTTACATAGCCTTAATATATTCGTACTCTTATCGATGTCATATACATAGCTTATTCGTACTCCTATAGATGTCATATACATAGCTTATTCGTACTCATATAGATGTCATACACATAGCTTATTCGTACTCATATAGATTTCATATACATAGCATATTCGTACTCATATAGATATCATATACATAGCATTTATATAGCATACCCAACCACGAAGGTTCGGTGTTTCACATACCTGGCCCTACCAAGGCTCAGTGTCATACCTGGCCCTACCAAGGCTCAGTGTTGTTCGTACCCAACTGCAGTGGTGCGCGCGCGTCGTCATATAGATATACATATATACATATTTACTATATTCTACCCGGCCATATAAGCTCGGGGTTCACAATAGCCTCTCATGGGCACACATACATATAAGCTCATATCTATCTTTAGCCTTTTTACTATCGTCATTCATTACATTCTATCCTTAGAGTATTACTCGTCGTACGAGGAAGTTAGTACAATCGTATCATTTGAGCATCATAAGCTTCGTAGCTTCTAGAGATAGAATCATTAGAGAACATCGTGGGCTCATAGAAGGAGAGAAACTTGGCCAAAGAACCATGCCTTATGAAAGAAGGGTTAGCCTTATATACCTTTCCCTGCAACTATTCTATCACTTGTACGTTCTTCTTCAACGCCCACGTTCTACCTTCATTGAAGTGCATACTCATATTAGATGATGGATAGCTTTAGAATTCATGACTAACTCTAGAGAAATCGGACAGCATCTCCTTTATTTATACGACTTCCTCTATATCATATATCAACTCCCAAACATTAATAATCATATTCATAATATCATCACAATGGCCTTTAGTCAACTACATTATTCTTTCTTCACAATTCACTTCAATTCATCCTTATTCATAGTCATATCTTGACAATACGCTCATTCACATACAATGTTGGTTTCCATACTCTCAATATCATGCATAACATGACTATATTCATAAAGCATCAAGAATCATAACTCGTTCCAAACATTTACTCAAAAGTGATACTATTCACACATTCATAACCCATTTCTTATATTCTTTGTAATCCAAGTGTTTCAACTTTCAAATACTTTAAACAACATGGAAACATCATAAAACTTACCTTAGATGGTGTAATATTGAACCTTGGTTGCATATACCTCACTTGAGCCAAACCCTAGATTTTCCTTCGCTTGAATCTCTTGCTTTTGATGAACTTTAATGGGTTTTCTTACTTTGATTCACTTGGTTTAATGATAGCAACCTTTAATTTCATTTGGATTCTTGTTTATGAAATATATATGATGCCCTAGAAACTTTAGAGAGAAGTGGAGAAGTGTTGGAAATGAAATAATGAAGTTGGGACCACATTTATACACTTAGAACATTTCAGCCCGTCGGAAGTTCCACGGACTGTTCCACGGTCCGTGGAGCCTAGTGTTGTCCGTGAAGCTGGTCGTGGTTCACGACCAGCCAGTCGTCTTCTCTGCTGGCAGTTCCACGGACCCATCCATTGTCCGTGGAACACAATGCTGGCCGTGGAACCTGGTCGTGAAACTCACTGCCTTACCAAGTTCGATCCCGTCGTCTCGTTTGATCTCCAATCCTTATGGAACCTTCTTAACACTTGTTTATCACTTCATTAACAATCTAAGGGGCGTTATAACTCTTCCCTAACACATCATTAAGTTTTCATCAACTTACTACTCATAAATCCCTTCCGATACTTATCGCATACATGGCCTTCTCTTGGCAACTTTCTCGTCTAACATCGAATGTCTTTCAAATCTTATTTAGAATCATCAAATGTTATTTTTTACTTATTGAAACATCGTATACTTCGTACTCCTCATTATCCTATTCACTGTGCATCAACGAAATTTTTTTCGAGGTGTAACATTCTTCCCCCTTAAGAACATTCGTCCTCGAATGTTAAGCACTCGGGGATTCTACAAAAATTTCGCCAGAGTTTCCCCTATAATATGGCACTACCATCCTATCACAAAAACTCATAATATCAATGCCTCACAGGGCCCCAACATAATAGCAATATAATTTGGCCACACACGATCCAAATACATAAAAGGAAAGCATACACACCTTATGATCTTGACGTCTCATCTTGGCCCTCCTCCGGGGGCTGAAATAAATGCGGATATTTGGATTTCATGATTCCTTCCGCTTCCCATGTCATCTCTTCTCGATTGTTATTTATCCACAAAACTTTAACTGAGGCCACTTCTTTGTTTCTAAGCCTCCGTACTTGCCTATCTAATATGGCAATGGGTTTTTCATCATAAGCTAACTTTTCCGTCACATGAACATCACTTATCGGGACGATCCTAATAGGATCTCCAACACATTTACGAAGCATCGAGACATGGAAAAACGGATGGACTGACTCCAAATCAGGAGGTAGATTTAATTCATAAGCTACTTTGCCTACTTTGCGCACAACTTCATAAGGCCCAATATACCGGGAATAAGCTTCCCTTTTGCCAAATCTCATAACGCCTTTCATTGGCGACACTTTCAAGAATACCCAATCTTTAACTTGGAATTCTAAGTCTCTTCGACGATTATTCGCATAGGACTTTTTGACGACTTTGGGCTGCTAACAACCGATCTTGTATGAGCTTGACTTTCTCTATGGCTTGTTGATCAAGTCCGACCCTATAAATTTAGCCTCTCTTTGTTTCAAACCACCCAATCGAGGATCTACATTTTCGCCATATAAAGCTTCATACTTGCCGCCATTTGAATGCTAGAATGATAGCTATTATTGTAAGCAAATTCAATGAGTGGCAAATGATCATCCCAATTCCCTCCGAAATCTATCATACATGCTCGTAACATATCCTCAAGAATCTGAATGGTACGCTCAGCTTGTCCATCAGTCTGTGGATGAAATACCGTGCTAAGGCTCACATAAGTCCCCAAACCCTCTTGGAAGGATTTCCAGAAATTAGCCGTAAACTGAGTACCTCTATCGGAGATAATAGATACTGGAACACCATGAAGTCGCACTATCTCTTTAACATAGAGCTTTGCATAATCTTCTGCTACATACGTCGTTCTGACTGGCAAGAAATGAGCTGACTTAGTGAGTCTATCCACAATCACCCATATAGAATCATACTTTCGTCGAGAACGGGGTAAGCCTGTAATGAAGTCCATGTTAATAACTTCCCACTTCCTAGTTGGGATTTCTACTTGCAACAATCCGCCCGGCTTTTGGTGCTCGATTTTCACTTGTTGACAATTGGGACATTGAGCCGCAAATTCGCTATGCTTTTCTTCATCCTATTCCACCAATACATGGATTTAAGATCATGATACATTTTTGTTGCTCCGGGGTGGATAGAATAACGGGAACAATGAGCTTCTCTCAATATTTGGTGGCGTAGACCTGCCACATTAGGAACACATAATCTACCTCGACATCGGAGAACTCCGTCTCCTGTAATCTTAAATGATGACTCCTCTTTCTGAGGGAGTGTATCTCTGTACTGACTATCTTGGGCCCGCACACAACTTGTATCTGAGCTGTACTGTCTTCCGGACAATCAACACAAGAGATTCCATATTGGAAACTCACGGCTAACGTTTACATATACACGTGACTACTGAGAGTAACAGTGCAAGCTTATTAGGCCGCTATACATATACATATAATGTACAACAAAATGAGCACCGATGAGGCTACATAACATTATGGCTACACATCACTGTCTACAAACCTCTATGGAAAACAAACTGTAGAAAGGTCAGGACAAGGCCCTGCCATACCCATATATGTACATAGCAAGATGGCATACCCAAAGGGCTGTAGCTCTGGATCAATGGACCGTACTGACTACTGCTGAGGGGAGGCCCTACTTTCTATATACATATATGGGTATAGCAGGGCTGTCACGACCCAACCCCGTGGGCCGTGACTGGTGTCCTACTCGGACACCCATACGTACCTACCTAACAGATCCGGCATATCAAATTGCTAATTCCGTTTAAACATGCATAAATCCACACAGATATAAGGGGCACCGCTCGAACATACATACACATATATACATACTAAAATCCGACATACTAATAGTTAATCCATTCAGACATACATAAATCCATACTGACATAAGGCGTGTCGCACAAACATACATACATACATACACATACGAAACTCGTACGAAACGTTAGCGTATATAAATTACGTAGTCGCATATCACACATACCTACCCGTACGTTGATAACCCGTCTCTCGCGTATATGTCCGCGTACCCTAACATACGTACGTAAGCGTAAGACGGGACGGGCCCCCGCCGTACCCGTATGATCATATATACGTAACAAACGTACAACACGAAGATATATACCAAAAGTATCGCCTCCGGATCGAAAGGAGCTCTCGGCAACCGTACCGATAACCTAACCGGCGGCGTACCGTGTGGCGCGTCCGTACTGTGGGCATGTAACACGCCCCGAGAAGCGAGGGGTCGGTAAGACGGAAGTGTACCGAGTATGTAAAGTAACATAACACACATAGTTATGATAGCGATAATCAAATATGTAATATCGTAACGAGACGAAATACCAAAACAAAGGCGGACGTAAATCGAAATCGTAGCGAGAATCGGACTAACGAGCATACGGACCGAATCACACGCGAGTCGGACTTACGGAGCGTACGGACGTAAACATATGCGGAGCGTACGTGCGAGAATATCGAGACGAGTCATAAAAGTAATCATAATTACGAGCTTACGGACGGACTGCTTAACGAACCGGAATTCGGATGTATGACGGACGAATCAAAGTCCAAGTCGATATCCGTGAATGTGACAGAGACGAGTCGTAATCCAAATCGACATACTGAGAACCGAACGACGTAATCATGCATACGCAGTCATAATCACATACGTACGTACATATCAGATTTCTTTCACATACGTACGTATCCGCCTTTAATAAGGGACGCGGTAAAGAACCCGCCCTCGTGGTACGGGACGCGGTGGACGTACGTAATCGTATCAAATGCCATCCCGGCCGCCATCCCCATAATATCACATAATCGACCATCATCGGGTCATATCGTATACAGACATCCCGCCCGCACAACCCGAGGGACGCGGTGAACAATGCGGTGGTGCACGAATCACGTAACTCCGGCCCGGCGCGGTGAAGGAACCATTGAGGCATCCACGAACGTACAAATGCGAAACCATATACATACCGACCGACGGACGGGCATCGAATAAAGGCGAAATAGTCCAGGAAACGAGAAGCGGTCGAATAATCGGATTATATCGAACAGAGTGTCCGTAAACGTTCCGTATGTCGGACTAATGTCAAGGTACGATAGATAGTCATAATGCTCATTAGTTTGCGGACGTAACATAATTAAGAGCTACTTATGAAGAAATGAGCGTAAATAGACCAATCGAGTCATACCGGAGTATCGTGTATTGTGGGCCCACCTCGGACCCAACCTTAATAAAGTACATAAATTATAGATAATACACCTTACGTAACCGTCCATAATCATTTCGTAACGTTTCGACTCCATTTATGGAGGTTACATACTTATGGGTCAATTTTAGAAGAAAAGGGTTCGATCTTCTTGACGGATTTTGCGCTAAATTCAATCTCGGATTACGAGAAGCGAAATGTCATCGAGGCTCGCCAAGCCCGTCGACTCGAACATGCCAAAGAAAGATAGGGAAGGCTTTACATACCTGGATTGCGGCTTACGCTCCTTAAATCTCAGTTCCCGTTTCGTCCAAAAACTGCAAATGGTCATTCTTACCAACATAATGTCATAACTTCCATTTTCAACTTCATATTTCCAATTCAATCTCAACATACTAACCAAACTCCTTATAGTTCCATTCGGAAACATATCATAACGTTTCTACCACACATATACAAGATATACATAAAGTATACAAAACATGTAAACTTTCCACCAAACCACAATTTATTCAATTCTTCCAATCTTTAACATACAAGTTCATAACACATTTCCAACATCCAAATTCATCAACCTTAATCATATTTTACCCTTAAACATTTCATTCCCATTATTTCATAAATTCATACTAAATCAACATAAACTTCTACATTCCATTTCCATACAAACTTACATCATTTTTTTCTTACACTTACAATACAAGGATCATAACCACACAACTAACACATTAAACAACACAATTCCTCACCATTTTATACCTTCCCATAGTCACGGCCAACCTCCAAATTTTTCCAATTCAATCAAATTCATTCTACTTTCATTTCCAATATAGATTACACCATAACTACAACTAAATTACACAATAATATTCCACACATTTCTCAGCAAAACCATGCATATACACGGCTCCAACACAACATACACACTACACGCACACTTCTAAATCACAATTTCCATGCAACTCCACTTATTCTAACATTCATAATCTTCCATATCATAAAAGAAAACATAGAATCCTTACCTTTTTCCAACAAATTCTTCTTGCCAAAGAAACCACTTCCTTGTCTTGAAAATTATACCACAATAAAGAGCACCTTAAGCTCACTACAAATATATCAAAATTACAATTTTTGGACTAGGATTGAAGGGCTAGAAAAATTTTCTTTTCTTTTTCTCTCTTCCTCCTCCTTGGGGCCGAATTGCTCCTCTTTCTTTTTCTTGATTTTTCTTTGGTTTTTCTTGAAATTTCTAGCATGGTCCATGCATATATATAATTGCTCCCTTCTCATTAAACATCATGTGACCATCACATGCCATGGACTTAGGCCATGGCATGTTGGCCGGCCCACCTCTAGTGGCTTGGGCCTTAATTTCCATTTTATTTTCTTGGCCCAATAAGCTAGGATTCTTGTTTCAAAATTCCCGAAACAATTTTCCAAATTTCCAAATTTGTCCTTAGGCCTTATCCCAAGGCGTTTTCACGTTCAAATTTCCATAACCGGCATACACTTACTAAGAAAATCCAAATTTTGGCCTTATTTCTCACAAACCAAAATTATGTTCAAGTTTTCCAAATATGCAAAAATGCCGGATATAACAAGGGCCTTGTCCTGACCTTTCTACGATCATGCTTTTCCATGAGGTCTCGTAGACAAAGGATGTGTAGCCATGATGTTATGCAGCCTCATCGGCGCTCATTTTGTTGTACAGTGTATGTATATATATAGCGGCCTAATCGGCTTGCGCTGTTACTCTCAGTATGCACGTGTATATGTAAATGTTGGTCGTGAGTTTTCGATATGTTATCTCTTGTGTTGATTGTCCGGGAGACAAAGACAGCTCAGATACAGGTTGTGTGCGGGCCCAGGATAGTCAGTGAGAAATAAATGCAAGCATAAGAGTGCTTGGCCAGTAGTGGTTAGGCACTTGTTATGGCCCATTGGTTTGGGTCGTGACAAAAGTGGTATCAGAGCAGTTCGTCCTAGGGATTGTTAACAGACCGTGTCCAGTAGAGTCCTCTTTATGGGTGTGAAGCCGGCCACACTTATAAACAGGAGGCTGCGGGGCATTTAGGAATCATTGACCTTTCCTTATGTCTTAGATCGTGCGATAGATCCAGAGTCTAGGAAAGATCGCTTCTGACCTCTTTTTCCTGTAGGTAAGTGCAGACTGACGAAAGATGAAGAGATCAGCCTCGGGCAGTGGGGTGCTAAGAAGGCCCCCGAGGTAGATCCAGACCCTGGTGCTCCAGGACCGAGCACGAGGAGCCTCAGTTACTCCATTGAGACTGATCCCTCGGAGGACCCAGCGACGATTCCTCCGGAGTTTTTTACTTCCAGAGAGGAGGACCCCTCAGGGGACAGCTATGATACAAATCCATCTGAGTATTCGTTTAGGACACCAGAGGAGGAGATCCCGAGGCTGTACCAGCTGCTCCCATGGCAGAGTACTATGTCAGACCAATTACCCCGGAGAGTGTTACGGATTACTCCGGCCCCCTATCCTGGCCGTCGGTAAACCAGGAGTTGCCCGGTTATCTATATCTCTCGGAATCAGATGGGAGAGTTGACGAAGGCCAGACGAGCAGATGGTGGGTAGACGATGACGAGAAGTACACTTCACCTTATAGTCCACCAAATCAGACTAGAGACCGATCGACTACAGGTATATGAGCCTTTATTGGAATTTTCTATGTATGTGTATTTGTTGTAAATTATTACCTAATAGCGGCGAGCGGAAATCCTAAAAGGTCCGATAATCAAGTATTTATAAGTAACGGCGATCAAGGTGTTTTCGCCACCATTGGGAATCTGGAAATCTAGGATGAAAGGTAGTCATACACATAGGTGAATATTGAGGATTAAAAAGGCCAAAATAGTAATTGGGTAGTCGGAAGAGTAAGAGGTCCTTTCTAATTCGGAGGGAGATGCGTTACGAGAATGTTTTGGAATCTGTCAAGACTTCAACTTGCTCTAGATTATGTGGTGAAGGTCATGCGGTGAGGTGGATGCGATCATGCCAGCATTAACGCACCAGATTTCATCAGAGTTCCAAGGTTAAGCGTGCTGGGGTGAGAGAAATACTAGGATGGGTGACCCCCTGGGAAGTGTACTAAAAGTCCTATAAATTCAGACATAAGAGACAAATGAGAAGCTAGAGTAGCCTTAGGGAAATTGGAGTATGCAGAGTGGTTGGAAACCTTAAGAGGTCGCGTAGACGAGGCGGACTAGACCGGTAAAGAGAAAAAAGGTGCATCACAGCTCTAGAACTAGGGTGAATTTGAATAGCGTTTGGAAATATTTTGTAAGAGAGGTATTAGTATATATATATATATATATATATATATATATATATATATATATATATATGTGTGTGTGTGTGTGTGTGTGTGTGTGTGTGTGTGTGTGTGTGTGTGTGTGTGTGTATGCGTATGATATCCCATATATGGCCGTATCACGGGTATGTGTATCCCGGAATCGACGTTGCGATATATTGAAGGCATTGATCAAACGAACGAAAAAGTTCAAGTGACGAACGTTACCAGGTAAGCTGACGTTATTTTCACTGCAGGTTAGGTTTGGAGAGTTCTAACGCAATGACATCTGGAAAGGAAAGAAAGTGAGTATATGGAAGGTAAGGAGATCAAAATGTCGAAAAAAAAAAAGTAAGAAACATGAGTGAGTGAAGCCTCCAAGAGAGACGACGGGCAAAGCACGGGACTATTTGGGTAAAAATTCGAAGGTAGGCATGTGAAAGGGATAAAGTGTGGTAGTATGGAACAAAAGAGGAATGTGTGGGGTTAGAGAGCAGATCTCGATAAGTGGGGCTAAAAGGATAGCGACCACGACGAGGAATGTGAACTAAGAGAAAGAATGATTAGGCCTTGCAACGATGCTAAAAGATTTCCAACTCTCGAAAGATATATATATATATATATATATAAAGGGATAGATGTGTAGTCATATTGATATGGTTGCCTCGGATATAGAGAAGCTTTCCTAAAAGATGACTTAAGAATAGAACGGATTTGCGCGTTTAAAGGAATATTTCACAAACTTCAGAGCCGATACTATAAATAACAAGAGAAGAAGAGCGCTCGAGGAGGAAGGAACTCAAGGAAGGTTAAGGATTAAAGTAGGGAAGGTATACTAATGGCTGACCAAAGGAAGAGGAGAATATTTAGGAGTAAACTAATTGGAAATCTTTAACCACAGGAGTAAAAAGGATACCTTAATAATTTGGTTGTAGGAAACCGATCAATCACCGAGATAAGAATGATCATGATGGGGCGACACATATGATTGGAAGATTAATGATATGAGGCAAGAATTCCTGTAAAGACTGAGAGATTCCATTATAGAGGAAATAGGGTGAAATGTAAGGAACATGCATGGAAGACAACCTAACCATGGCATCAGAAAGACGGATGAAGGCTCGATGAATGAGGATGGACAGAGTGTAAATAGAATCCCATGCTAAGAGCAAGAAGTAGCAGGACACTCAAAAAAAAAATTGGATGCACAGCTGCAACACAAACGCGTAGTTAAGAAGAATTACGGGTGAGTGAGCTAAACGGACGAAAGGACTAGTAGGAGATGGAAGGGTATGGAAATATTAACAAAAAAAAAAAGGTGATATAGACATAAATGGAAGAAGTACTCGGGGTAAGAAGTTTTAGATATGTTATAAACAAAACCGGGAAGAAAGACGAGGAGTAAGGTATAATCGAAGACTTCATAAAGGACGTGGTGAATCTCGATGTCCCCATTAACTTGCGGGTCTGGAAAACCGTTAGTCATAAAAGACAGAGGTATAAAGAGACGGAAAAGAAGGCATTGGAATTGGATCCAACCCTTATAAGTACTCTGATTGAATACAAGAGTGTAACTAGCAAGAAGACACGATGACGGGATTCCGGCCTTAAGAAGATCGTGAAGGGCGGCAGATAATTATCAAAGACGATAGATGCACGAAGGCTATTGGTGTATAAGGACCTCCTTAAAAGGGGGGAAGAGCATATCAGACTTGAAAGGAACTATGACGTTCTCAAGCTCTAGAAGAAGAAATTTATTAGTTCGAGGCGTACTGGCATATCAGGAAGGTATCAAAAAGAAGCATAAACGAATTGACAATAAGTGTACCATGAGACAGACATAGGAAGAAAGTATGGAAGACACCTTAAGAGAATGCTTCACGCCGATATGAACTATGACATTTCTAGACCATGGTTTGAAACCACTGTATTGGGCAAGATTGCGCCGTACCTAAGCATGCAGTGACATGTCCTAAGAGGTAATAAAGGGGGGAAGAAAGGTCTACAAGCTAAGTCCATAAAGGATGCTGGAGAGGATAACGAATCCAATGGACCCTTGGGATGACAAAAAAAAAAGGGAATTTTAGCGCCGAAGGGGATAACAATTGTAATAAAAGGAACGACGATTGGTAGTTTGGAAATTTTTGAAGGAAAGGAAGAACGCTACTCTTATGAATGGAAAGAGAGTCAATGCCCACAGGATATTAGAAAACATCTCACGGATCACTAATTATACTGAACATGAGAGCATTTACTATGGAATTATATGAGCCACCAACATAAAGTTATGCCTAACTACAATTGCAAGAAAGTCACACCAGAAAAACAACATGGAATAACGACTGACGAAGTGATCGTCAGTACAAGGAAATCGAAGACAAATAAATTTACATTGCAAGAGAGTCATAATGGAATAAGAATTGCCATAGTCCTAGGCTTACGGTTGTATTACGAGATTTGAGGGACGAAGGTTAAAGAAACAGTTGTGGCAGAAGCTCAAAGATGTTATGAGCTACGATTTAGTTCGAACTGAGATTATGAGTTTGCCATAAGTGTAACTGTACTGTGAAGGATAATAAATGGCGAAGAAACATTACGTATATACGTATTTTGGATATTGATATAATTGGTCTTGGAGAGAAACTGGGGAGAATAGCTTAAGGGACATAACCATTATGCTCACTAGTGATAAAGTCATATTGGATAAACATTTGGAATGTAAGGGTATGAGAGAGATGGTGTCAAGGATGTAAAGACTAAAGAACCTGACCAATGAACTACAAGGAGTCAGTACAGTGTATATCTAAGGTCAACGAGTATAAAAAGGATAGCCGAGATAGTACCGAAGGAGGTAGTTGATCACCAACAAGTAAACAAGGAGCGAGAAAAAGAGAGTACTTACAGGACGATGAATAGTTATGGCACGACAAGTCAAAATTACGATAATGGGGAAAAGAACAAGAACGAGATTTAAGTTAATTTCCGATCATATACATGAGGACAAAGAAGTGAAAGAAGCTGACTGAAGGCAATAAAAGAGCTAAAGAAGAATGAGAAGAGGCTGACCCAAGTTATAGTCTAAGCACATGGTAATCGGACCCTAAAAGGAGAATAACCGTTACGGGAATCAAAGATGATGTCTTGGGTTTACAAACTGCAACATTCGAGGACGAATATTTCTAATGGGGGAAGGATGTTACACCCCGAAAAATTTTGCGCTACTAAGAGGCGTAGTATGAGCTCGGAGAAGAGTAAGGTCATACACGATTAAGGAGGAAGGTTATATTATAAGAGTGTAAAAATATATCTATGTTTGACATTTGGAGACCATATGGGGTGAATTGGTTCACATGTTGCTTGACGAAAAGCCCTCGTTACTGTAAGCCAAGGGGGGCCCACACGCCGGGATTTTTATAAAGGACATATGAAACATTATATGAGTAGTACATAGGAAGTTAAGCAAGTCTTAAGAAGGACCCTTAAGCCGAAAAGGGACATAAGGCATAAGCCCTTCAAAGGGATGATTTAAGTAAATGTTTTCGGACAATCTGAATTGAAGAGGACAAAACGTCATTATAAGTTTGGAATTTGGAAAAACACCAAGAACGAAAGTTGTATATAATTGAAAGAGCTTTCCAACCATAGGTCGTGGGCCCTCATACGATATCGGGATCACATGTTATGCGCGTTTTAAGATCAGCTATCTGGGCAGAAAAATAACACTGCGCGAACGTGCCAGAAGGTGGCGCGAACGCGCAGGGCAGGACCTGGTAACTCAGCAACGCACCACGTGGCAGCGCGATCACGCTGAGCAATTTTTAAGTAGGTCTAGGCAGAACCTTGACCGTTATAAAAAGGGGGAGACCCCCTCATTTTCAGCCAAACACACCCAAAACTCCCTCCAATATTCCAGAAAATTCCCCAACCTTCCAAACATCAACTTTTTAGCCCAAAACCAGGTATAATTCCCCAATTTCGATCTGGACGGCGCATAGATGCAACTACAAAACTGTATAGCAGCACGTTGTGGTTTAAGCTCAGGGCGGAGAAGTGAAGATATAGCAAAACTACCAAGAGAAAGGTATGAATCTCTTCCTATTTATGTTAATACCGGCTTATTCATGAAGAAAACGTGGTTAAATAATTATAGTGGGTTGATTAGTTATGGAAGTTGAAAAACAGTGTGTGGGCTGTTCTATGGAATATTTTGGTATTGGAAATATTATGGTTAATGTTGGTATTGTTGTGGTTATTGTTGGTTGTTGAATTGAGAATTCGGGCTAGGCATATAAACAGGGGAGATACTGCCCGATTTTCGACAAAATATAGAATAGTTTGATTTGAAACTTGGAACAAGTGTGCGATAAAGAGGCTAACGTAGCGTAAATCCTCTTAAATGTAGACTTGCAAGCTCGGACGCATAAGCGTAGCTAATAGGAGGTCGAACAGGTATGTTAAGGCTCGTCCCTTTCTTTCAAAGGCATGATTCCTATGTTATGATTTCATAAATGTTTCCATATCTTCCTTGTTTTCAAAAGTTAGATGTTTATGACTCCAAGGCATAATTCCTTTCCTAATAATTCATAAATGTTTTCCAAAATGTTCGTATTTTCCAAATCAGAGATTTATGATTCCGTAAGCTCTTACGATAACAACGATGAACCTGTTTTCACAATGATAATGATGACGTCAAAGATGAGAATATTTTCCTATGATGATGACGATTCTGTGTTTAAAGGTTCCAAGTTTACGATTTCAATGACGATATAAGAATGTTGAGCTATTTCTTGATTTCTCAATTTTATTCACGGATGATGACTATTTTTAAAGATTCCAAAGTATATGAATTGACGCCTTATGAGATTTATGATCTTATTCTATGTTTTCTCTTGATGTTATTCTTCATTGATAGTCTCACCTTATAATAATTGTTCCTTCAAGGTGAGACAAAGCGATGATAATTATTCCATAATATAATCGGAGGTTACCGACTTTACGTCACTCCGATAGAGGCATAGTTTTTCTTTGGGCTCTCATGCATGATGCTTATATGAAATATGAATATGATATATGTATATTTATATGGGGAATATGGGAAAAACGGCGAGGCGCTATAGACGCATGTCCACCTGATCAGCTGGTATAATATGATATGATATCATCCCGGACGTGGGATGCCCGAACGCGGGATATATGTGGTTAAATGGATCGGGCCGTTCGTTTCTCGGCACTATTATATGTATATATGGATCGGGCTGCATGTTCCGCAGCACTAAGCATGCATGGTATCCGCCTTAAAGGCACTCGGACGTACAGGTTACTCTTTTTTTCCATGTTGTTCCATATTCTTCCTTATGTTATTTTTCATGTTCGGTACCTTTTACTATGCTACTATTCATACCTTACATACTCAGTACTCTGTTCGTACTGACGTCCCTTCTTGTGAATGCTGCGTTCATGCCCACAGGAATAGGTAGCCAGCCAGACGATCCACATTAGTAGGACCTCCCCTCAATGGCAGTCAGTACGCTCCATTGATCCGGAGCTACAGCCCTTTGGGTATGCCATCTTGCTATGTACATATATGGGTATGGCAGGGCCTTGCCCTGACCTTTCTACAGTCTGTTTTCCATAGAGGTCTGTAGATAGTGATGTGTAGCCATGATGTTATGCAGCCTCATCGGCGCTCATTTTGTTGTACAGTATATGTATATGTATAGCGGCCTAATCGGCTTGCGTTGTTACTCTCAGTATACACGTGTATATGTAAATGTTGGCCGTGTGTTTCCGATATGGTATCTCTTGTGTTGATTGTCCGGGAGACAGTACAACTCAGATACGGGTTGTGTGCGGGCCTAGGATAGTCAGTGAGAAATAAATGCAAGCATAGGAGTGCTTGGCCAGTAGTGGTCGGGCACTTGTTACGGCCCATTGGTTTGGGTCGTGACACCATTCACGGCTATTTGGGTCGTGACAGCGACACAAATCCCACAATGCCCCTCTTCGTACTACACCACCAATAATGCTGTTTTGAGTCCAGTACATCATTGTAGCCCCTAAATGAATAGAGTACCTTGAACTATGAGCCTCTTCCATGATCAATCTAGTTAAATTCCTCACCTAAGGAACACATATGCGACCCTTGATTCTCAAAGCACCCTTATTATTGAGAATTGCCTCCTTGGCCTTCCCTACAGCACCTTGTCCCGAATCTTACACAACTTTACATCATTAAACTATTAAGCCCTAATCTGCTACAACAAAGAATATCGGGCCTCCACACAAGCTAGAACCTTGCTAGGTTTCGAAGAATCAAGTATCACCATACTGTTTACCAAAGACTGAATATCCATACCATAGGAACTCTCCCACCTGTAACCACGCTAGGCTACCCATATTCACCGTCTTCCAACTCAAGGCATCTGCCGCTACATTGGCCTTGCTCGGGTGATAAATAATAGTCATGTCATAATCCTTGAGCAACTCTAACCATCTCTATTGCCTCAAATTGAAATCCCTCTGATTGAAAATGTGTTGAAGACTCTGATGATCAGTAAACACCTCACAATGCACACCATGACGGTAATTCCTCCAAATCTTCAATGCAAAAACCATTGCCGCTAACTCCAAATCATGAGTGGGGTAGTTCTTCTTTTGCACGTTCAACTGCCTAGAAGAATAGGCTGTAACCTTCCCTTCTACATTAGAACATACCCAAGGCCAATCCGTAAAGCATCACAACATACAGTATACCCCTTTCCCTCTACTGGAAGAGTCAAAATTGGGGCCATAGACAACAAAGTCTTATGATTTTGAAAGCTCGCCTCACACTCATCCGACCATTGGAAAGGTACATTCTTTTAAGTCAAGTTGGTCAAATAGATGCAATGGATGAAAATCTCTCTACAAAACACGAATAGTAACTAGCGAGGCCAATAAAACTCTGAATTTTGGTATTGAAGTAGGACTAACACAATCACGAATTGCTTCGATCTTCTTAGGATAAACCACAATACTATCCTAGGTCACTATATGTCCCAAGAATGCCAGAGAATTGAGCCAAAACTCACACATGAAAAACTTAGCATAGAGCTGCTTCTCCTTCAAAATTCTAAGCACAACCGTCAAATGATGCTCGTGCTCATCTCTACTATAAGAGAATATCAGAATATCATTGATGAAGATAATCACAAAAGAATTCAAGTACGGCCTGAAAACACCGTACATCAAGTCCATAAAGGTTCTTTGAGTCAGTTTTTCTTCAAAATCCCAAGCACAATCCTCAAATGTTGCTCGTGCTCGTCTACGCTATGAGAGTATATCGAATATTATCGATGAAGATAATCACAAAAAAAAAATCCAAGTACGATGCGGAAAAACTGTTCATCAAGTCCATAAAGGCTGTTGGGATATTGGTCAGCCCAAAAGACATAACCAGAAATTCATAATGACCATAACAGGGCCTGAAAGCTGTCTTAGTTACATCCTCCGCCCCATTCTTCAACTAGTAATAATCGGACCTCAAATTGATCTTAGAGAAGATCGATGCGCCCAAAATCTGAAGAAAAAAAAGTCATCAATGTGTGGGATACTTGTTCTTGATTGTAACCTTATTCAACTATCGATAGTCAATACACATACGCATAGTCCCATCCTTCTTCTTCACAAATAGCACCGGAGCAACCCTAGGGGAAACACTATGTCTAATGAACCCCTTATTCAACATATCTTGCAATTGTTCCTTCAATTATTTCATCTCTGCTGGTACCATGCGATACGGCGGAATAGAAATGGCTTGGTGCCCACTCCAAATCATTGCAAATATCAATGTGAACGTCTGATGGAACACCCAGTAAATCTACGGGAAACTACCTCACTACAGGCACTAACTCAAGGGAGAAGTATTGGCACTAGTATTCTGAACATAAGAAATAGTTCAAACACCCCTTCTCAACTATCATACAAGCCTTAAGAAAAGATACCACCCTCTTTGGAACATGGTTAATAGCATCCTTCCACTCCAACCTAAGAACTCCCGGCACAGCTAGCGTAACTGTCTTTACATAACAGTCAAGATCGTATGATAAGGGGACAACTAATCCATACCTAGGATAATGTCAAAATCTACCATGTCCAGAATCATCAAATCAGCCCAAGTGTCATACCCCATCAAAGTAACAACACAAGACCGATACACTCAATCCACCAGTACAAAATCCCTAACAGAAATAAAAACACTAACAAGGTAATCAAGTGACTGTAACACTCCATAAATTTGGGTTAAATGTGAATATGTTAAATGAGTATTAATATGCCATTTTATCCATATGAAGTTCTATCAGGATGGGTTTGGGTGGAAATAGTTGTTTTAAGGTCAAGACGAATAGTGAGGTACAGAAGATTCGATAAATCGACTTAGTTTATGGTAGGTCCGACTTCCAGCCTGTATACGTGAAAATCCATTAGGAATTTGAGAAAACTTCAGGCATGAAAGTTGTAGCCCTTTCAAATAACTTTCCAACCATATATGGCCCAGGTCAAATGGAGCTCAGTGCTAGGAGTTATGCCTATTTTATTGAACACTTTTGGTTGTCACGGGTGGTGCATAAATCTCCCCTATATGAAATTTTTTGCGCCACCTGTACGATGCAGGGGCAGAGCATAGGTTGTGGCCTGCAATGGACCTGTGATGCAAGGCCATTACATGACCCCCCCTTTTTTTGTCAAAACTATATAAGCTTCTAACTTCGTCAAAACCCTTGCCCACTTCGTTTTGGATGATTTCTTGAGAGAAAACAACCCTAAGGTTTCCCCAAAACATCTAAAGTAAGTTCTTGATCAATTTTTATTACTACTACATCAATCTCACATCAAATTAACACTAGTTCATCCTTCAAAATCATAGATTCTTGAGAACCGAAGAAAGAGAAATTGAAAGAGGCTTTGGGAAACTTCTTAAAGGTAGGTTCTTTAATTTTGGAAACTTCTTAAAGGTAGGTTCTTTAATTTTATCTTTACTAAGATTATTTAGAAAATTTACACTAGTGTAGGGTATTAGAAACAATGAGAATCCATGGGCGTTCCATGGGGGATTCAAGAACACATTTTTTGGCATGAAAAGACCTAGTTTTTCAATAAGGGTAGGAACTCTTAGAATTTGGTTAAAGTTCTGAACTTTTTCATAAATAATCATTGTAGACTGATTTTTGAACCATGTCTAATTTTAAGAATCTTTTGAAACAATGATTGGTTTTTGAGAATCCTCTTCTTATTGTGTGTACACATTGAAACCCTATTTTGCTGGTTGAATTTGTTGAACTTATTTTCGAATTAAATGTGATACTTGAACAAGATCATGTGCATGTAGGGTCAAGCCCGCATCGAATTTTATACGAATTATACTATACTATAGAAACGTGTTTTGCCATAATATGGATGATTTAACTTATTTTCTAAATGTTGAAGCTTTGAACATATTTTACCGCTGAATGAGTTTCTTCAACTTGAATGAATGATTTGAACAAGTTTCTAAATTGATGATGACTTGAAATACCTATAGTGTGAGAAGATGACTTGAGAAGTGAATTCAGCTATAAGCTATGATTGATTATTGGGTTAATATGTCATGACATGTATTTGTTTGCTCTCGACCCTATATGGGAAGGTGGTGCTAGTCCAAAAAATGATTAGCCATTATGGATCCTAACATATTGCTTTTGAGTATCCTTGTGTCAATCCAGAGGACGATTGTCACGACCCAACCCGCCATGACTGGCACCCACACTAACTTCTAGTGGGGGAACGAAAACATAAGTCATCTATTCATTCAAGTCCATTTTTATATTAGCAAATTCAATTAGTTATTACTCATTCAAGCGCAAGATATTCAGAATAAATCATGCCATAAAAACAATGAAGTAAATGCGGAAGTTCTAACTATTACAAATCCCCAAAATCTGAAAGTCACCTTACAATGACTCTAATCTAAAACATGTCTAAGGAATGAAGTCTATCTAACAAATAACTGCAATGTCTGTAATAGAAATAGACATCATAAAAGAAGATTTTTGGGCGGCCTAGCATGGACAGAAGCTCACCCTAAATCTGTCAGCAACGGCCTCAACGCTAGATATGAGGACGGATAACGATGTTGGATCGAATACGCACTCAAAAGAATGCGAAAGTAGTATCGAGACAAACACTATGTACCGGTAGATATCATAGGCCGACTAAGATTAGTATCATGCATATATCATAAATTCAATAAAATAGACAAGTCAGCCAACAACACGAAATCAATAATCCATAGTAAGTCAAATAAGAATAAACACGAATTGAATCACCCAAAGATATCACGGATCACATCAACGGAAACTACAAACGAGAACAAGTCCATTAACAATAACCTCATACTAACTGTACACACATGCTAACTGATGTCATTGCTTAGTAGTCATGACCTGCAGGGGACTCATGGTGTCCATGTACCACTCGTTCCGGATACTAATCGGACCCGAGCCATAAATCCTCCGCTCTGAAAAGAACCTCGGATGCGGTCCACATCAATACATTACTCATTTCCAGAATGAACCTCGGACCACGAGCCCATAGTCTAGGTCACATCCTCATTTCGGTCAAATGTGCCTTTTTCATAATCTGTACATAATGGTATTTCTTGCTCTCTCATTATCAATGCTCAAGTCATCATTTTGTATCACAATTTTACCGAGAAGATCATATTAACTTCTCATCACAACAACATCAACTGTAGGTCCAACACAATGAATTGTGGCACGAAGCCCACACATAGTCACTCAATCAATTACATATAGGGTTCAACCACACACACACATCATGCATGAAGACCAGACGTGCTTTCTCCTATTGAATTCACAACACATACAAAATCCACTAATCAAAGTCTAACTCAAGTAGACCATAACCTACCTCAAACGTGAGCTGGAACAACGCAAATCACTCCGCTACAGCTTTTCCCTTCCTTAAAGCCTCGGAACGCTCAAAGTTTAGATATTAGAATGCTCGATCGAGTCACAAATACTCGAGTCACAAAATCAATTCAAGACACCTTTCCTTTTAGCTCCATTCTAATAGGTGAATGATTTCTAGGTGTAACATAACCCAACAAAGGCCTTAGTAACCACTAATCATTAATCTATAACAATATTTTATCAACACATCAATTTCAAGTAGTTTCCATGGTCAAGCTACCATTTTTTATAAAACCCTAAGTCTCAATTCACTTAGTCCATGACTTTAATGGTTCAATTCATGATTAAAGGTTAACCCAAGCAATTAGATGATAAATAAGTGATAACAATCATAACCCATCAAGTATAGAAGGTTTATTAGGCTCTAGAGTTACTATTAATTCTACATTGAAGACCCATAAAAGGGATGATAGCACTGATCTTGGTTGTAGACTAAACGTGTTTCGCTTTGTAGGAGTGGGAATTAGTTGCACAATGTGATTTTCTTGATTTTGTTACTGAGATTGATATGTTCTGTTTTTTGAATGCAAGCGAAATTACAATCAAAGCCTAGATGTGTCTCTTACTAGTTTAATCGTATATGAAATAGTGTATATGCTGCCTGCTTGTTAACATTTACTTGTGATGAGTTCTGCCCATATTTATTTTTGTTTGAATCTGATCTTAATATTGTATGCGTCCGGCTACTCCTTATTCCTTTTCTTTTCTTTTTACATGTACACTCCGGAGCGAAATGGAGTCTTCGTAAAGACTCACTGTCCAAACAGTCTCATTCTGAGACTCGCCCACCGCGTGCGGGTCCGGGGAACTCGTCTTCCGCCCTCGATGTTGGGCTGAAAGCCCAACATAATCTCTCTCGGGTCATCTCTGTCCAGCCCAGTCCGCAGCAAAAGAAATGGAAAACATAAATTCTGGGCTAAAAGCCCAATAGCAGCAGATCAGCAATCCTGAAATGGGCTGAGCCCATTTAATATCATTTGCTCTTTTATTTCATTTTATGCATTTGATTTGTATTTTTGTGCAACTAACACTTTACTTTGTCTATTTCCTTAGTTAGAATGAACCTTAGCAAAATTAGTAGGACTTAGCCTTAATAATGGGTAGTCGACATGAGGGAGAAATTAATAGTTAACTTTTCTATCACGTAAGAATGAGATGTAATAAAATTTTACCAGAATAATTATTTCTAGTGGTTCGAGCATATATCTTTAATTTAAAAGACCATATTTTATAATTAGAGTTTGAAATGATATTGAAACGTGAATGTGGATTCAAGTTAAAAGATTAGAAGACTTCCTTCAGTGGCCCTTTATACGATCAAATAAAAAAAATAAATTAAAAAAAAACAATAATAAAGAAAACTTTCATTAACTATTTTTGTATTTTGTTCATACTCCTAAAAATGCAAAAAACCAATTAATACCTCATCGTTTAGTTTGTTTCAAATATTTATTTTCTTCTACTTATATGTAAATTATTATATTACGTAAATTTTATTTTTGAATAGTATTATTTTATTTCTGTTAAACTATTAGCAACGTTTATAAACTTTATTTCAAATAGCATTCTAAAATTTCCTCTCATGCAAGATTATTATATTTGATATAAACTTTACCTTAAATATCATTTTTAAAGCCTTAGCAGTATTTATGAAATATTATAGCAAGTCCTAATAACCTTTATAGGTCTTATTAGCCTTTAAAGTTCTTTTCATAAATTATTATCTTCTTTAAGTTTTATTTTAGCTAATATTATTTTCCTTTGAACTTTGGTAATATGTACAAACTATTTTCTTAAAATTTAAGCATTATATTTAATCTAATTAATTAACCTAAGTTTGGCCGGTAAACCGTAATTAGCGGATCCTAGAGGATGCCTAACCCCTTTCCTTTAGGATAATTAGAACCCTTACCTAGAATTAAGATTAAGCAGACCATTAACGGAGGTTTAGTTAGGTTTTACCTTAGTTAACAAAATAGGTGCCCTAATTCACCGTAGAATTAATTAGGTGGCGACTCCTTAAAACAAAACAAAATAGGAATCTCCAATATGTTGTCTGGTTTAACCCGTCTAAATGGGGTATAACAAGGAAAAACATGACATAGAGGTCGTAGATAGATATGTTGATGTTGTTGGCTTATGGACTAATTTTCGAAGGATGTTTCAGATGAATTTGTATATGTTTGTCATGTAGTATCTTGATTATGTTATGGTTGATGTTGTTAATGATGTTTGGGAGTTGTTTTGGAATTTGGAGGAAGTAGATAATATAAGGGAAATGTTGTCTGATTTTCGTTGGCTCATTTATTAGTCTAGCTTGATCTTATGAGAGTTTTAATGGCTTGACCTTGGTATGAATTATCTTGAATGTAGATTTGCAAGTTCGGAAGGATAAGCGTTAAGTAGTTAAGGAAACGACAAGGTATATTAAGGTTGTTCCTTCTTTTCTTGGCATGATTCCACAAATGGTAAAAAAAAATGTAATGAACTTTATGACTAAAAGATCATCAAAGTAGAGCTTGCATATTATTGCATAGTTTTCGATTGTTATGTTATTCTTTACGAGGGGCCATATCTCCCTCCCCATGTCCTTGAGTTTATAGAGACGAAGAGGCATGTTATAGTATCAGTAGTTTCAGCATATGGATGATATGCATATATTTTATTTGGCCTGGCCACTTGGTCAGTGAGACACTTTCTTTTGCCTGGCCTACGGGTTAGTGAGACAGTTGCTGGCCTACGGGTCGGTGAGACGGAGCACAGCCGACGGGTCGGTGAGACAGTTGCGGCCTACGGGTGTTACACCTCGGTAATTTCGTGACGTTGTGTCGTGAATGGACTAACGTCGGTCAAGGCGGACACGAGACCTTCACGACTACAAGAGGGTGATTGGCAACCTTAATGTATATGCGATAAGATTCCTAGGTTATCGGACTTGGCGAAACTAGGCTCGTTACGAAAGTGAAGTATAAGTTACGTTTGGGAAGGATTGCATGGGTATCGAGCAAAGGAATGTTTAGCAAGGATTTAAGGACGAGTTATAATGCCCGTTAGATCGTTAAGGAGGTGTTGCACGAGTACCAAGAAGGTTCCATAAGGATTCGAGATTAAACAAAGCGACGAGAACGAAATCGGAAAAACTGGAAATTATACGGTCCAATGTACGGACCGTATATTTTATACGGCCCGTATGTTTGGCCGTAGAACTCCTCCATTGAAGGGGGAAATTTCTGGAGATTCTAGAAGGAACATACGGTCCAATATACGGACCGTATAAATTATACGGACCGTATATTGTACCGTATATTCCGGGTCGGGTCCAAATTTTAATTTTATAAAGGCACGGTTTTCCCTTCTTTTTCTCATTTCCCACGATCCAAACACTCTCCAAACCTCTAGAATTTTCTCCATATCACACTATACACATCCAGTAGGGAAATTAAAGGATCAAACGCCAAAAGTTAGTAGAATCAAGGGTGTAAATGCTTCCGAAAAATTTGATAGAAGTTGGAAATCTCCCGGTAGTCAAGTGGAGTTTTTCTCGAGTGGAGTATTTTATCCAAAGATCATCCTTACATAATCAAGGTGAGTATTACAATTATTTTATGATAGTAAGAGTGTTGAGTAGTTGAAGAACTCGAATTACAAATAAGTAAGAAGAGTTTCGTATTCTAGTAATGGTTATGGAGGATTCCGAAAATGAGTTTAGAGGTCGAAAAGTGTTTAACTTGAGGGAAATTGCGTGTTATGATATTATGGATGTTCTGATGTTGCTTGTGAGCTGTTTGGTTATATAAGGAAAGGTGGTCGAAACAAAACGAAAATCTTGATTTTTCGTTAGCCTTATAAAACTTTAGTTTAAACTTAAGTATGCCTTGACAATCTAACCTTCGATACGAACCCTCTTATATGTAGAATTGTAAGACGGGAGGAGAGCTTTTAGTCGACGTCGTTAAGGAGATACAAAGGTATGTGAGGCTATTCCCTTAACTTCTTTCAAAGGCGTTTTATATGTTGATTTTGTATATGTTATCCCCGATATTTTTACTCCCAGAAACGCCAAAAGCTTATAGATCCTAAAGAAGCTTACAATGGCTCCAATTTGAAAGACTATCAAGATTAGCATTCTAAATGGTTTCCTGACGTGACTGAGTGAGCTATAAAGCATATGGCCAGCACTTGCTCGTGTCTCGGTGAGCTATATTACATATGGCCCCGGGGCTATAAACATATGGCTTCGGGCGATGTCGAGCTATATTACATATGGCCGTAGGTTACGTCATGGATCCCCAGACACGATCCAATAAGGATGATGTCATAATGTACTCGGAGGTTTATGACCTTATGTCACTCCGAGAGAGTGTACTTTTATTTAGGCTCTCATGCATGCTACATATATTATATATATGCTATAGATGCATAACCCTATCGGGCGCACATGATGATATTATCCGGACGCGGGACGCCGACAGCGGGCTATATGGATAATGGATCGGGCCGTATGTTCCACGACAATATATGGATCGGGCTGCACGTTCCGCAGCAATATATGATATGATATGCTACGCGTATGCATGCATGGCTCCGCCTTAAGAGGCAAGCGGTTACTAGCTATCTTTTCATCTTTGTTTTGTCTTCTGTTCTTCTATTACTTTTATGATATATGCCTTACATACTCGGTACATTGTTCGTCATGGACATCCTTTTCTTTGGATGCGTACCGTACCCGCGGTGGCGGGGAGACGACCCCCGGCTTCAGGAGTCGGATCGGCTTGCACCGAGCAACTTCCGTAGGCCGGAGGTGCCGTCTTGATATATTCTTTTGTGTAATATTTATATTTGGATATGATGGGGTCCTGTCCCATCGTCATGCCATCAGAGTTTCAGTTAGAGGCTCGTAGATACTTGTATGTGGGTAGCAGTTGTTATGTGCCCTCGACGTATATTTCGTACATTATTCTTTTGCTGTCATGAATATGGGTATATGTGGATATGTGTATGTGTTTATGAAGCTTATATGAATACAGGTTAAGACGATAATGGTACGATGTATGGTGCTCGGTATCTAGCTCGGGTGCGCGTCGCGGCCATCAGGCGGGTCGTAGACAACGGGCGCAGATTTTATAGTTGCACAGCCGCTTGTGGTGAGATATATAATAGTATTATTTTTTTGCATTTCATATGAGACGGGTCGGGTGAGATTTTACGGCATCTTTTGGCCTCAGTTGTATTGTTTCAGTTCGGTTTCAGTTATCGCTTGCCTTACATACTCGGTACATTGTTTCGTACTGACGTCCGCTTTTTAAAATTTGTTGCATTCGTATGCGGTATAGATCGACGGACCGATAGACTACCCAGTAGAGCGGGATGCGATACCAGTGATTGGTGAGCTCCTTTTGTTCGGAGTTGCCGGGTCTTTGGAGTCTCTCTCTTTGATTACGGAAGTTGTATGGGCGGGGGCCTGTCCCGGAACCATGGTACGGTCATACTTTCACCTAGAGGCTGTAGACGGCAGTCTGTATATAGTATGTACGTGTGATAGCCTTGTCGGCTTGTATATGTACGTTGGATACTGTTGGTTTTGTACAATTAAAAAGCGACACTTGTTGGCTTGCTCAGTTATGTATGTATATTTTGGGTGTGTGTGCTAGTTCAAACGAGATATATATATATATATATATATATATATATATATATATATCCGATTTAGACATTATCAGTTTAAGTTGGAAGTCACTCTCAGAGTTTCAGATTTAGAGTGGTTCGCTTGGGCCTAGTTTGGCATCGAGTGCGGTCGGTACGCTCCGATTTGGTGCGTGAGAGCTTTGGTTGAATTTCACGCAATTTGACATTGACCTTTTCTTTGGGTCTATCCTTGTTGTTGATTTGCATAAAGTTATTATTTCTTAACTCTAATTAGGCAAACAGTTAAGAGAATTAAATTTTGACCATTAAATGAAAAAGTGGCCACGTGTTGCTCATTTAAAAGTGCACCGGGGAACTTGAGGGATCCTCCCCTATAATTGATTATTAAGTCCGCTAATAGGAGTCAATTTCACATATGGTCACTCAACTTAAGCAAAGTACCTAGTAAAGTCATATATCTTTTTTTCGTTCCTTATATGATCATTCAAGTTTATACATTTATCTTACAAAGTAACAATGGCTAAAAGTCACTTTAAAAATAAAAAAGAGCCAAAATAGTCCATTAAGTTTGGACTTTGAGCTAAACATCCCTTATTTTTAACACAGAACAATAATAGTCCTCTAACTATTTTTTACTTCTTTACTTTGCAAATTATGTAGTTTTGGTAATATAGACAAGTCCATAATATAGATTAAAAAAAGAAACAAACCATAATATTTAAAAGTAAAAAGAAATGAAGAGTGTTAACGTAGAGGGTAAAATAGGTAGTAAAATTTTTAAATGAGATAAAGGGGATGAATAACTATTATTCGAAATAGGGATAGATATTTTCATTTTTTAAGTAGGGTAGGACGAGGAAAATAATTTTCACCAAAATAATATTACAAGATTGAAAAAAATAATATTTGAAAACTTTTTTTTAAAATAATTAATACACAATGATGATAGAAAATCTCCTCATTTTATGTGATGTCAAATGATTTATATTATTATCATGATGTCCTTTAATATGCATCTATTTTTTTTCTTTACAGAATCCCTTTAAAATCCTTACATATGATTTTTTGTCCTATTAGGATCTAGTTTTTTTTTTTTTTTTTTTTTTGAAGGAATTCATCGTCTTTCTTATTAATTATGAATTTTCTAGCAGTAATTTCTAGCATAGAAGAAACTAACAACTAATTTAAACTATTTTATCAAAATAAAGATTACTCATAAAATAAATTAGTATAGCACATTATTTTATGTTTGAACTCCTAAGCTTCCAAACAAATGGAGTATATATAGGCTATTTCATAATCTTTTCTTAACCGTGATAAAATGATTTTTTTTCATTTCTAAAGTTATTAGTCACAATTTTTTGTGTGTTCCGTTACTTTTGATGTCACAGCAAGAGTTGAACTAAAATTGTACTATTTTGTATAATTAAAAGGTTGTTAGTGTTTTATGCTAAGTAGATAGACTATTTTAATTGAAAATTCAAACTTAAGGGACTACTTTGATCCTTTTTCTTTTATTTTTAAAGTGACTTCTAGTTATTGTTACTTTGTAAGGCAAATGTATAAACTTAAATGACATATCAGGGAAAAAAAAAAACAAAAAAAAGAAGAAGAAGATAAATAACTTTACTAGATAATTTACTTAAGTGGAATGACCGTTTGAGGAATTAACTCCCGCTAATAGTGTAAAACTTCATGGAAAAAAGAAATAGCGTAAAAATTCGTTGCTGTGTGCTAGAAGAAGGAAAAAAAAAAAAACACTAAGGAAACAAGAACCCGCCTACCATTCAACGGCTAACTGGCAACTGCCATTCCTCTCTCACAAATTCATTAAAACCAAACTTCCACTTAACTCCTCAAGCCTTCAAAACTTCTTTCCTTTTCTTTTGAAGTGAAAAGCAGAAACCTTTTATCAAATTCATGTTGGGTTTTGATATTGGTGAATGGGAAATGATGGGATGAAAAGTGAAGGGAATGTAAAAGGTCCTTTTTTGCTTTGGTTAAAGCATTTGTCCCATGTAGGAAAAAGAGAGAGGAAAAGAGAGGTGTATATATTACACCTTCTCTAGTTGCTAAAAGGGTTGAGGGGGCAAGGACCCCTCGCGCCGTCGTCGTCGCTCGCTCGGCTCGGCTTCGGCTTCGGAAAACGATTGATTGATTATCTTTTTGGACAAATTTTTCTTTAATTATTTAATTAATTATTTATTTACTAAAAACATTGGTAGGCGATGCGAATGGTTGCAAACATTGAGAATCGGTACCTCCAGCTTGCTATAAACTCATGCCATTTTCCCGGAATTCGATGCAATTTTTACAACGCTTACAAATCTTTCTCTCCAAAACTCTCTCTTGTTTTTACGTGTGATACCTCTTTTGTTGAGTGGTTCGCCGTTCACGAATTTGGAGTACTGCGTATTCACAGTAAGATAATCGTTACATCTGGGAGGAGATATTCCATCAACCTCGAAATCTTGTGGGGAATAATTTCCTTAAGGACACGCTTTGAACTAAGTGGGCTCGATTATATTACGAAAATATTTTTATCTTCTGACAACTTTTTGTTCATATTCCGGTTTACATGGTTTCTTTTGGTTTTAAATATTTTATCTTTTGTGTATTACATTTTACTAATTGTTTTACTGATTAACATTTGAAACTTTGTTTATACTTATATATAATTATTTTGACAACAATCTTAAGGAAATTAATATAATATTATAATCGCGTATGATACATTTTAAGGAGATTAAAACTTATGTAGTTTTCTACTCATGTGAATATTAGTATTCGACTCGAAGATATAAAAACTTCGTTGGAATACCAAAGTTCATAATTATCTTTGCGATTTGAAGAAATAAAATCTTCGTCGTTGAAGTTTGTGATTTAATTGCTATTGGTTTTAGTAACTAAAACGGTTTGTCGATTTGACGGTGACAAAGAAATAATGGCAATTGAAATTTGGAACTCCTCTGCGGCTGACTCCCTGCTGTAAACATTGCACCGGCGGTTCTCACCTGCACCGGCAAATGCCATTGCCACAGGTGAAACACTGCGAAGTTCACCGGTGCCAACTTTAAAGGATGGCGACAAGAATGTTCTTTTGGCTTACCACCCTTGGTATGCAAAAGTTCACCGATGAGGACCTAAAGGTACTGCACACGCCAGAGCATGCACAACAGACCAAAAGTTCATGGTTGCGAGGCTTGGAAACGAGGCTGATTTTTGTGCAAAGGCTACATTTTGAGTGCCTTAGAAGATGACTTGTACAACGTCTACAATGCGGTAGAGACCTCCGAAAGAAATATGGAGTGCACTTGAAAAGAAGTACAAAATCGAAGATGCTTGCTTGAAGAAGTTTGTGGTTGCCAAATTCCTAGACTACAAAATGGTGGATGGAAAAACCGTTGGAACCCGAGTTCGAAGCTTGACTTATCTTCCATGACCTTATTGTTGAAGGTATGGTAGTGAATGAAACGTTCAGTGGTTGTACACGATGATTGAGAAGTTGCACCCTCGCGTGGAAAGATTTCAAAAATTATCTTAAGCACAAGAAAATGAAGTTGGAGGATCTTGTGATTCGTCTCGAATCGAGGAAGATAACAAAACTCTGAGAAGAGAGATGCAGTAAGAGTTCACCGATTGAAGGGCCAAAACGTCGTTGAAGATCTTTACTCAGAAAAAAAAGAACAAGAAAAAAGGAAGAGGCCTTACGGAAAGGAGAAGGATCATAACAAGAAAAAGTTCAAGGGCAAGCTGTTATAATTGTGGTAAAGCGGGCCATAAAGCTCATTATCGTGCCCCAAAGAAGGACAAAGAGAAAAAACAAGGTCGAGCAAACATGGTTGAAGATGTTGATGACACATGTGCAATCTTTGTACGAGTGCAACACAGTTGGTAACCCAAAGGTGGTGAGCTTGATTAAAGCGCCACTCGGCATATGTGTGTGTGCGCCGTTAAGGAAGCATTTGCAACCTACCTCCCTGGACCGAAGATGAGCTATACATGGGAAATACTACAATAGCCAAAGTTGAAGGATATGGAAAGGTTTTGTTGAAGATGACATACGGAAAAGTGCGACTCTCGAAAACGTCATGCACGTTCCATCGATTAGGAAGAACTTAGTTTCCTACCGCACTACGTGAAAAATGGGTTTAAGTGCATGTTGGTTAGTGATAAATTTGTACTTAGTAAGAATGACATGTTTGTAGGAAAGGGCTACCTCGCAGGGCCTTTTCAAACTTAATGTAATGGTTGTTGACGATATTAATGGAAAATCTGCTTCTTCTTACTTGTTGGAGTCAAATAATTTATGGCATGTTCGTTTAGGACATGTCAATTACAAAACCTTGCGAAAAATGATTAATCTTGAAATATTGCCTAAATTTGAGTGTAATATATCTAAATGTCAAATATGTGTTGAATCAAAGTTTGTTAAGCATTCGTATAAGTACTATTCAAAAGAATTCAAATCCTTTAGACTTAATCACATCGACATTTGTGATATGAAGTCAATACCATCCCGCGGTGGGAAAAAGTATTTCATAACTTTTATTGACGATTGCACTCGATATTGTTATGTTTATTTGCTAAATAGTAAGGATGAAGCAATAGAAGCATTTAAGCAATATAAGAATGAAGTCGAAAATCAATTGAATAAAAAGATTAAAATGATTAGAAGTGATAGGGGTAGGGAATACGAATCTCCTTTTGCAGAAATATGTTTAGAATATGGAATCATCCATCAAACTACTGCCCCCTACACCAATCAATGGAGTTGCGGAAAGGAAAAATCGGACATTGAAAGAAATGATGAATGCTTTACTAATCGATTCCGGTTTACTGCAGAATTTGTCGGGGAAGCTATCCTTACAGTAACCGAATACTCACGAGTACCCTACAGCAAAACACACTCTATTCCTTATGAAAAATGGAAAGGAAGAAAACCCAACTTGAAATATTTTAAAAGTGTGGGGTGTCTAGCAAAGGTACAAGTTCCTTTACCCAAAGGGTGAAAATAGGATAAAAAACCGTGGATTGTGTTTTCATTGGATATACGCAAACAAGCATAAAGCATGTAGATTTTTGGTTCATGATTACGACAATCCCGAAATTCATAATAATACGGTAATTGAATCGATAATGCTGAATTCTTTGAAAACATCTATCCGTATAAAATTGAATGCGAGTCGTCGAATGAAAGATTTAAACGACCACGGGAAGAACCAATGGAGAATGCCCACTAGCGAAGAAAATCCAAAGGCGTAGCAAACGTCAAAGGACATCTACTTCCTTCGGTCCAGTTTTGTGACATTCCTTTTGAAGATGAGCCTCAAAATTTCAAGGCGGCTATGTCATCTCTGATTCGACATTTTGGAAAAGGCGGTCAATAGTGAGATTCAATCAATCTTAGATAACCACACATGGGAAGTGGTTGATCTTCCTTCAGGAAACAAGCCTTTAGGTTCTAAATGGATTTTTAAAAGGAAAATGAAAGGCCGAAAATGCGCACTATTGACAAATATAAGGCAAGGCTTGTGGTCAAAGGTTATAGACAAAAAGAAGGTCTTGATTATTTTGACACATACTACTTTGTAACAAGAATAACGTCCATTCGGGTGTTAGTGGCTCACAGCGTGTATGTATGGTTTGAAATTCACCAAATGGACGTTAAAACAACTTTCTTAAATGGTGATTTGGAGGAAGAAATTTACATGGAACAACTTGAGAGTTTTGTGGTTCTTGGTAAAGAAAAGAAAGTGTGCAAACTTGTAAAGTCGCTTTATGGACTTAAACAAGCACCCAAACAATGGCATGCTAAATTTGACCAAACCATGTTGGCAAATGGCTTTAAAATCAATGAGTGTGATAAATGTGTTTACATTAAAAACATTCCAGGCCACGAAGTCATTGTTTGTTTGTATGTTGATGACATGCTGATAATGAGCAAAGATATGGCAGATATAAATGCTACAAAGCGCATGCTGGCTAGCAAATTTGACATGAAAGACTTAGGAGTTGCTGATGTAATCCTAGGAATCGAAATTCATAGAACTCCACAAGGTATAGCATTATCACGGTCTCACTACATAGAGAAAATACTTGACAAGTTCAAGTACTTGGATTTCAAGATTGCCGAACTCGATTGATGTGAGTTACGCACTTCAAAAGAATGAAGGTGAAAGTAAATCACAAGGGACTATGCGAGTGTTGGGAAGTCGATGTATATCATGAATTGTACACGACCGGATATAGCATGTGCTATTAGCAAGCGGAGTCGGTTTACAAGTAATCCCAATCACACACATTGGATGGCAATGAAACGAGTTTTGGGGTATACGAAACATACTCGAGACTATGCTTTGCATTATAATAAATATCCCGAAGTGATTGAGGGATATAGTGATGCAAATTGGATCAACTGGATCGTACGAAGTTAAATCCACGAGTGGATATGTTTTCTAATTAGGAGTGGAGCGTGTCTTGGAAATCATCCAAACGGACTTGCATCGCCCGTTCCACTATGGAATGCGAATTCATAGCTTTAGACAAGGCCGGTGAAGAAGCTGAATGGCTCCGGAATTTCTTAGAAGATATTCCATTCTGGCCCAAACCTTTGGCTCCTATATGTATACATTGTGACAGTCAAGCAGCAATAGGTAGGGCAGGGAGCGTAATGTATAACGAAAAATCCCGTCACATACGACGGAGACACAATACCGTTAGACAACTCCTCTCTAGTGGCGTTATCACGATTGACTATGTAAAGTCAAGAGATAACGTAGCGGATCCGCTTACAAAAGGCTTATCTAGAGAGGAAGTTAGTAGATCATCAATGGGAATGGGGTTAAGGCCGAGGACAAGTCATCATGGCGGTAACTCTACCTAGCAGACTGGAGATCCCAAGAGCTAGGTTCAAGGAGATCAAACAAAGTTGTGACTGACGGTTCAACATTGTCAAATAACTCAACCCATTCTCGGATGAAGACAATGTTCAGAAATAAGGATAAAACTTTATGGCTTGTTAATGAGTTAATAAAGCGTAAGGTTTTTTAATGATTATCTAAATCTAGCGAGTGTATGACCAGATAATGTGGCTATAGGACCACATGTTTAGAAATCACCTATGTGAGTGTTAAGTGTAAGCCGCTTTAAAGGGGAATGACAATGAAGGCCCATTCTCTATGCACTCATGAAACCAGGCGGTGTTCATGGCTGAAACGAACACAACGCAACCGTGAGAACCATAAACGGTTGAGGGTTGATTGTGTGACTTATGTTGTCTAGGTATACAACAAAGTTCGACGGTTCAAAGATATCAAATCTACCGATTGATCGAGTATATAGATATAAGTTCACTACGGAAAGTTCAAAGGGAAACCTACTTATCCAGATGCAGTCAATCTTCGCTTGTATATCACACTTGTCCGCGCATTCTTTTATATTATGGCCATTCCCCATTCATGTGGGGGATTGTTGGGTTTTGATATTGGTGAATGGGAAATGATGGGATGAAAAGTGAAGGGAATGTAAAAGGTCCTTTTTTTGCTTTGGTTAAAGCATTTGTCCCACATAGGAAAAAGAGAGGAAAAGAGAGGTGTATATATTACATTACACCTTCTCTAGTTGCTAAAAGGGTTGAGGGGGCAAGGACCCCTCGCGCCGTCGTCGTCGTCGCTCGGCTTCGGCTTCGGCTTTGGCTTTGGCTTTGGATTTGGATTTGGAAAAAGATTGATTGATTATCTTTTTGGACAAACTTTTCTTTAATTATTTAATTATTTATTTATTTATTTAATTAATTATTTAATTAAATAGAAAATCGACCCTTACCCGCGACTTGTGACCGACCCGGTCCGTTTTTCTCTTCCCGGATTTTTTCAAATTTCCCTCCAAAAACCTGGTGACTGATCTGAATGGTTGCAAACATTCAGAATCAGTACCTCCAACTGCTATAAATTCCTTCATTTTTTCGAATTCGATACGAATTTTTACTCTTACAAATCTTTCTCTCCAAAACTCTCTCTTGTTTATCGTGTGATACACTCTTTGTTGAGTGGTTCGCCGCTACCGAGATTTGAAGTACTACTATTTTGATAAGATAATCGTTCTATCTGGGGGATATTCCATCAACCTCGAGTGCTTGTGAGGGAATAATTTCCTTAAGGACACACTTTGAACTAAGTGGGCTCGATTATATTCGAAAATATTTTTATCTTCCAACAACATTTACATTCATATTCCGGTTTACGTAGTTTCTTGGTTTTAAATATTTTATCTTGTGTAATGTTTTTACTAAGTGTTTCTGATTCTGTTGAAACTTTGTTTATACTTATACAGATTATTTTGACAACATTTCATCCCCTAGAAATGATGCTTAGAAGCAACCTCAAGATTTCAGAAAAAGCGAGCAAATTAGTATTTCCTGAAAAAAAGCATGGTTGTTTAGTGATCGATGGCTTTCATCATGGTAGAGAAGAAAGAAATGTCTCTGATAAAGGAATTGAGTCTGGTGAAGAATTACAAAGATTTGAGCCTCATGGATTTGCTCTGAAACAGGTGATTAAGGATCAAAGTTATGATTTTCATGAGGAGCTTAGTGTTCCCCAAAACACAAATAGGAATTTGGGATCAATTGTACACGCCTGCAATGTTGACGATGATGAAAAAAGATCTGATCTTGAGTATCAGGTGAGATTGGTAATCATGATTTTTACTCTTGATTAGAGGCAGGGGCAGAGCTAGGGGGCGCAAGGGATTCAAAAATCCCTTTGTCAGAAAATTACACTGTATATACAAGCATATATTTTATGTATATATAGTTGACGTTGAATCATTTTGGCTTCTTCGTGTATTTACATTTTTATATTTTAAAATTTTGGCTCCGCCACTAATAAGAGGTGATGAGTACTTTATTTATTATGCTTCAAACAGCTAAAGCATTAGCTATTGCTAATCTTATACTCCTTTTATCTGAATTAATTCCTTTCACTGATTCATTTGGAAATCCCTGAGCACAAAGTGAAATGAGAGTTTCCACGCAAAAATGACAGAGTAATTTGTTTGACTAGGTGTAAA
>NC_081347.1:25055025-25067726 GCF_029784015.1 Lycium ferocissimum | reverse complement strand
TTTATATACTCCATATTGTGACCTTCTTCGGGGGCTGCGTTTAGCCCGCGGTAGGGACGCTCGATTTGGTGATCCCTGACTAGGATATCTATTCCTTTTATTTTGGGAGCGCTCCCTTATTCCCGAGCCCATATTTTGGTACAGACTCTTTCGTTGTGTATATGTACGTCGATTCAGGGGTACGGCGGGGCCACTGTCCGTCGTATACCCCGTTGTAACTTCTTAGAGGTACGTAGACATATGTGTGGGTTTGTGAATAGTTGCGCATTTAGGTTATGTACGTGACTTATGTTTTGGCGGTCCCCTTCGTCGTGGTAGCCTTATCGGCTTGCGTATGTATATATATATTTTGGATGTTGTGTTTTATGACAGCATTGCCGGCTTCTGTGCGGTATATATGACCTTTGTATATGTATAAGTTATTTGTATGCTGATTCTGGTTAATGGGTGTGTACGAGTGTCCAGCTCGGGCACTAGTCACGGCCTACGGGGTTGGGTCGTGACATTGTAGATGTGCCAGATCTGTTCTCATCAACCAGTACATCGTAATGAGCTGGATGGCTAGTACCTCGGATTTTAGCGTGGCTATACCAGTAAACATTAGGCTTCGTAAGGTGGCACATCTTGGTATCTATCACAGTATCTGGCATGGTGTTTCTATTCTTGTCTATCAAGTTAGGATCATTTGCAGGGAGCGGATGAGTATGATGTCTCTTCTGCACTACCACGGGCTACGAGATACCCATCTTTCAATGGATTGAATACTTTGTGGATTGCGTCCGATTTCTTCCATAATAGGTTCCTACTCCTTCGTCGGTTTATTGATCGGATCAAATCGGGATTTCCTTGACTTTCTTTCTCTTTCAACCCACTTTAAACCCCATATCAATTACAATTCCACTTTACATGATATTGGATTCGTTTCTCTCTTCTTCGTTTAGAGTCATAGAGAAAGGGTCTACACGGAGCCTGCATAGAGTCCTTTATATATTCTAGAATGATTGATAGAGTGGGGCTTACCGGAGGTCAGACTATCTTTGGGATGCGGTAGTGATATGGTGGGGTTTTGATTCTTTGGTGAGGAAGGACGATTCATATTTAGGATATGGTAATTTTTGGCAAAATGCGAAGAGGAAAAGTTTTCTTTTAAGGTACGAAGAGGTTTCGTGATGGACAAGCATTTAAAGAGCTCAAATTGGAATAGGAAGCGGAAGAGCCTTAATGACGCGACGATTTGAGACATATTAAGCGACGGAGAGACTACTAACACGAGTCCCGTCCGTGACAATTTTGAAGACGAGGTAAGAGCTGCGAGATGTGTAATGTCACTTATGCTTGTGTTGTCCGACCGGCCACGTGTGTGTACCTATAATGATACAAGAGTAAGTTAGATGCTTCAAAAACACCTTTTAACCTTGTACCTTTCCTCCATGTCTTACAGGGATGAAATTTGAAACTTCTACATTAGCGGGGACAAACAGGTTCTCTTTTCCACATTTTCGGTTCATGGGAGGATGTCTTACAAATTTTTGCCATGGCCAAGAATGTAACCTTTCTCTCCATTTCCATCAGAGATACACTCCCTCCTTTTTGATTGCCTTGAATGAGAGGAAATCATCCACTCTTTGATCTATATGCCTTGAGCAATCACCATCCAAGTAAACATTATTAAAGTGATTTTTTGTCCTTCCTCCTTTTTTAAGCTGAATGGGTGGTTAACTCTTGGCTTCGTCTCAATATTTTGACCGGTCCCGGATCCCTTCTACTTTTTCATAAGAATATAAGGTCCATCACAAATGATTTTCTGACTTAGATCCTCAGCCATGAAAAGTTATGCCTTCTCTTTTTCCACCATCCGTGATATTCTTTGTTGGATCTTGGTGGTCTTGTGATAGATTCTCCTTTCTCTAGGCTTGGTGAACTAGCCATGATAAAGATCCTTTCTAGGTGTTAACCTTTTTAGAAGAACTTGCTCCCGTACCAATTATTCCTGAGGCCGTCGTCATGCAGAAACGATTATATGAGGGACTTTGTTAGGTGTACCGGTTCCTTGCCATGGGTACGAGAATTAACACAAGATTTTTTTACATGGAAAAACTCCTTGCTCAAGGGATTAAAAACCATGTCACCACAACAGGATTTCAACTCCACTTAACCGAGCAACTCGGGGTTACGGCTACATAGTAAGCTATGAGAATTAACTCACGTAATCCCTCACTCTTACAATAACACTTATGCAACCCTCACCCTTGACTATCCCTGGCCAAGTACACTAATACACCTTGAATTACCCCGGCCTAGTGTACCACTTAAACGCACCTTTTGAGACTCAACCACAGTGACTAACTCTTACCACACACTAATACAACTAAGCTAACTCTAGCCTAGTGTACCACACAAGAGCTTGTGGAAGCAACCTTGAGAATTTTGGACACCTATAAATAACTTCTTTTCATGGAGGAGTAAGTTTATAGTTTAAGCACAAAAGAACAAAGACTCAACAACCTAAGGACCTAAAAAATCTTCAATCCTGGACCTGGTCCTTTGGGTTGCTGTGGCTCTGTTCTTAAGGAACACCTTGAAAGGTGGAGGCTTGCATTTTGGATGGATCAATTTTTGGATTGTGCAAGAATGAGTCTTCTATTGGAAGATGATGTCTTTATATGTACGGAGAGAGAGAGAGTAGAGATGGCCACTCGTAAGATCTGGACCGTTAATCAGTCGGCGTAGATGAGGTACTGCTGTACAACTACATTGTACTTTTCAGCCGCTCACTTTATTGCTTTGGACTTGGACTTCCAGCTTTAGTGACCAGAACCTTTATCTGCAGGAACCTAGTTTCTCATCTGTTCTTCAATCACGTTATAAGTACTGGATATCTTGTTAGTAGCTGTTATAGTTGCATTGTTGGTGAGCGATTTGGAGACTTGATCCCGTATGGTGCTTACGAATCAACATATCTGGTCTCTCATATATGAGTTGTTCCTGCAGGCATCTGATACTTCAAGAGGCATGTTAGACAAGCAGTATATGAGATATCATAAGGTTAACTAAGTTCATAGAGATAAGCCTAATTGTATATGGTTCCTTAAGGTTTGTCATTGTTACACCCCATAGTTTTGTACGTGAAAATTCGCAGGTATTGGCTGTTTTAAGTATGGACATTGGAGTTACCTCCAAGGATATATGAGATTAGATGTACTTATCCTATGTTTCTGAAGGTTTAAGTTCATATAATAAGCTATGGAAGGATTGAAGGGTAAGTCAATCAAGGAAATTAAATTTGTTGGAATTTTGAAGAAAATATGAGGGCAATTTTGGCCCAAATTGGAGGAAGAATATCTTTTTGTATATGAGGAGTTTTGAGGTAAAGCAAAAGTCTAAAATAAATTTCATCGATTCTAGTTTCCAACGCAATAAACCGCATATTGATATGACGTCGGAGTAGAGAATTATGGAAGTTATAAGTTAGGCGAGCAGAGCAGGGCGCGCTACTACAGTGCCACCGACTTTAGCACACTATATAAGGGGCAAAACCCCATTTTTTTCTTTACAAAAATTTCCCAAATTATCTAGAAAGCTCATCAAACATATGAGAGCCTATATATTATATAAAAGTGAGGATTTTGAGTAATTTCAAGTTACGGAGTATTAATCGAGTCGGACAACATGTAGTCATGATTATAGTTTTATTTTGTGTTGGAGTTGGCTTGGAAGCAAAGTAAATCTTGAAGTTCTTCCTATTCTAGCAAGGATAAGATATTAATTTCTCTTTATTAATATCGATTTAGGAATATTTAGGAGAATAAGGGTTATGGATTGTGGTGTTGGCGTTGTTGAGCATGGATTGACAATTGAAGATAGTTTTGATGTAATTGTACATGTATATCTTATAGAATCTTGATAATATTGTATTGATGTTGTTGGTATTGTTTGGGAGTTGTTTTGATATTGAAAGGATGTAGATAATATGGGAGAGTCTTTGCCCAAATTTTTAACCCAAGCTAGTATTTGATAACTAGTACGAGTGAATTAATGGGAAGCATGATGAAGGTATGATTAAAAATGTATTTCTCGCCATATAGGTTCAAGTGAGAGGCGAGCCTCGGAATACAGGATCCTTAAGTGGTGGCTTGGCGAATAAGGTATGTAAGATATTCGTTTCTCTCTCTTTCCTTGGCACGAATCCAACTAGAGTATGAATATGAGCGTTCCATAATAAAAATCACTCCATTCCTATGTCATGTAGCACAACTTTGAATGTCTTAGTTATTTGATTGATTCTTGGCATATTATTATGTTCATTATCATTAAGTTATTTCTTTGGATTCAACACGAATTCCATAATATAAATCGGAGGTTACCGACCTTACGTTTCACGAACCAACCAGAGGGCCGCGACGAGCACCCGGTGCTAGCCCACCCGGGCACCTCTTAACATACTTATACATCACATCTAGGTGAGCCATATAGTTATATCATGCTTTTCATTCATCGTCATTCTCAGCTTATTGGGTAACAATATATCTATATCATCATTGCTTATTTGTGCCCATACAAATGTACATAGCGAGACAAGGGTACATCCAAAATAATATCCCAAAATATAGGCCGACAAGGCCGAACATATCTAACCATATACACAATGTCTATGAGCCTCTAAGAAGGGTACGTCATATCATAACATATGGGCGGGACAGGACCCCGCCGGGCCCATGAATATGTACACAAAAAGAATCTATACCAAAAAAGCGTAGCTCGAATGAGCGGAGCTACTGCTATGTAGTCCTTGAGAAAATACGCTATGGATCGAATCGTCTCCCCGGCCACTGCGGGCATGACGCGGCGTCCAAAAAAGGACGTCGGTATGAAGAATGTCTTGACTATGTAAAGCATGATCAATATCAATATGGAAGCATAATAGATAACATATGAAATAGCATAAGATGAGAGGTAATAGCATCATCATCATAGCACTTACTTGGTTTCTATAGGGACGTTCCATTTCTATTGCGTATTCGCGTACATACATTCATATCCGTACTCATTTACCTTTCGTATCCATCTTCATATTCGTATTTATATTTCCTTTCATACTCATGCTCATATCATATACATTGCATATACATAGCCCTTACTTGGCAACTTACATAGCCTTAATATATTCGTACTCTTATCGATGTCATATACATAGCTTATTCGTACTCCATAGATGTCATATACATAGCTTATTCGTACTCATATAGATGTCATACACATAGCTTATTCGTACTCATATAGATTTCATATACATAGCATATTCGTACTCATATAGATATCATATACATAGCATTTATATAGCATACCCAACCACGAAGGTTCGGTGTTTCACATACACAGCCTACCAAGGCTCGGTGTCATACACAGCCTACCAAGGCTCGGTGTTGTTCGTACCCAACTGCGGTGGTGTGCGCGCGTCGTCATATAAATATACGTATATATATTTACTATATTCTACCCGGCCGTATAAGCTCGGGGTTCACGATAGCCTCTCATGGGCACGCATACATATAAGCTCATATCTATCTTTAGCCTTTTTACTATCGTCATTCATTACATTCTATCCTTAGAGTATTACTCGTCGTACGAGAAGTTAGTACAATCGTATCATTTGAGCATCATAAGCTTCGTAGCTTCTAGAGATAGAATCATTAGAGAACATCGTGGGCTCATAGAAGGAGAGAAACTTGGCCAAAGAACCATGCCTTATGAAAGAAGGGTTAGCCTTATATACCTTTCACAACTATTCTATCACTTGTACGTTCTTCTTCAACGCCCACGTTCTACCTTCATTGAAGTGCATACTCATATTAGATGATGGATAGCTTTAGAATTCATGACTAACTCTAGAGAAATCGGACGACATCTCCTTTATTTATACGACTTCCTCATATCATATATCGACTCCCAAACATTAATAATCATATTCATAATATCATCGCAATGGCCTTTAGTCAACTACATTATTCTTTCTTCACAATTCACTTCAATTCATCCTTATTCATAGTCATATCTTGACAATACGCTCATTCACATACAATGTTGGTTTCCATACTCTCAATATCATGCATAACATGACTATATTCATAAAGCATCAAGAATCATAACTCGTTCCAAACATTTACTCAAAAGTGATACTATTCACACATTCATAACCCATTTCTTATATTCTTTGTAATCCAAGTGTTTCAACTTTCAAATACTTTAAACAACATGGAAACATCATAAAACTTACCTTAGATGGTGTAATATTGAACCTTGGTTGCATATACCTCACTTAGAGCCAAACCACTAGATTTTCCTTCGCTTGAATCTCTTGCTTTTGATGAACTTTAATGGGTTTTCTTACTTTGATTCACTTGGTTTAATGATAGCAACCTTTAATTTCATTTGGATTCTTGTTTATGAAATATATATGATGCCCTAGAAACTTTAGAGAGAAGTGGAGAAGTGTTGGAAATGAAATAATGAAGTTGGGACCACATTTATACACTTAGAACATTTCGACCCGTCGGAAGTTCCACGGATTTGTTCCACGGTCCCGTGGAGCTAGTGTTGTCCGTGAAGCTGGTCGTGGTTCACGACCAGCCCGATAAATCTTCTTCTGTTGCAGGCAGTTCACGGACCCGTCCGTTGTCCGTGGAACACAATGCTGGCCGTGGAACACAGGTCGTGAAACTGTTGCCTTACCAAGTTCGATCCGTCGTCTCGTTTGATCTCAATCCTTATGGAACCTTCTTAACACTTGTTTATCACTTCATTAACAATCTAAGGGGCTTTATAACTCTTCCCCAACACATCATTAAGTTTTCATCAACTTACTACTCATAAATCCCTTTCTGATACTTATCGCATACATGGCCTTTCTTTGGCAACTTTCTCGTCTAACATCGAATGTCTTTCAAATCTTATTTAGAATCATCAAATGTTATTTTTTACTTATTGAAACATCGTATACTTCGTACTCCTCATTATCCTATTCACTGTGCATCAACGAAATTTTTTTTCGAGGTGTAACATTCTTCCCCCCTTAAGAACATTCGTCCTCGAATGTTAAGCACTCGGGGATTCTACAAAATTTCGCGAGTTTCCCCTATAATATGGCACTACCATCCTATCACAAAAACTCATAATATCAATGCCTCACGGGGCCCCAACATAATAGCAATATAATTTGGCCACACGATCCAAATACATAAAAGGAAAGCATACACGCCTTATGATCTTGACGTCTCGTCTTGGCCCCTCCCGAAGGTGGAAATAAATGCGGATATTTGGATTTCATGATTCCTTCCGCTTCCCATGTCATCTCTTCTCGATTGTTATTTATCCACAAAACTTTAACTGAGGCCACTTCTTTGTTTCTAAGCCTCCGTACTTGCCTATCTAATATGGCAATGGGTTTTTCATCATAAGCTAACTTTTGTCACATGAACGTCACTTGCGGGACGATCTAGTAGGGATCTCCAACACATTTCTGACTTGTCGAGACATGGAAAAGCTGGATGGTCGACTCCAAATCGGTAGATCTAATTCATAAGCTACTTTGCCTACTTTGCGCACAACTTCATAAGGCCCAATATCTCGGGGAATAAGCTTCCCCTTTTTGCCAAATCTCATAACGCCTTTCATTGGCGACACTTTCAAGAATACGATCTTTAACTTGGAATTCTAAGTCTCTTCGACGATTATTCGCATAGGACTTTTGACGACTTTGGGCTGCTAACAACCGATCTTGTATGAGCTTGACTTTCTCTATGGCTTGTTGGATCAAGTCTGACCCTATAAATTTAGCCTCTCCTGTTTCAAACCACCCAATTGAGGATCTACATTTTCGCCCATATAAAGCTTCATACGGCGCCATTTGAATGCTAGAATGATATCTATTATTGTAAGCAAATTCAATGAGTGGCAAATGATCATCCCAATTCACTCCAAAATCTATCATACATGCTCGTAAAATATCCTCAAGAGTCTGAATGGTACGCTCAGCTTGTCCGTCGATACAATGGATGAAATACTGCCGTGCTTAAGGCTCACATAAGTCCCCAAACCCTCTTGGAAGGATTTCGGAAATTAGCCGTAAGCGGGTGCCTCTATCGGAGATAAAATCTTTGGAACACCATGAAGTCGCACTATCTCTTTAACATAGAGCTTTGCATAATCCATACGCTACGTCGTCGTTCGGCGGCAGAAATGAGTGGACTTAGTGAGTCATCACACGATCACCCATATAGAATCATACTTTCGTCGAGAACGGGAAATTGGCTTTTGTAATGAAGTCCATGTTAATAACTTCCCACTTCCTAGTTGGGATTTCTACTTGCAACAATCCGCCCGGCTTTTGGTGCTCGATTTTCACTTGTTGACAATTGGGACATTGAGCTGCAAATTCTGCTATGCTTTTCTTCATCCTATTCCACCAATACATGGATTTAAGATCATGATACATTTTTGTTGCTCCGGGGTGGATAGAATAACGGGAACAATGAGCTTCTCTCAATATTTGGTGGCGTAGACACCTTACATTAGGAACACATAATCTACCTCGACATCGGAGAACTCGTCTCCCTTGTAATCTTAAATGATGACTCTCTTTTGCGAGGGAGTGTATCTCTGTCTTGACTATCTTGGGCCCGCACACAACTTGTATACGAGGCGTCTTTGTCTTGGGACAATCAACACAAGAGATTCCATATTGGAAACTCACGGCTAACGTTTACGTATACACGTGACTGCGAGAGTAACGGTCAAGCTTATTAGAGTATACATATACGTATAATGTCAACAAAATGAGCACCGATGAGGCTACATAACATTATGGCTACACATCACGTCTACAGAGCCTACATGGAAAACAAGCAAGAAAGGTCGGGACAAGACCTGCCATACCCATATATGTACATAGCAAGATGGCATACACGAAGTGCAGCAGCTGCAGATCGATGGACCGTGCGACTGCTGGCGAGGGAGAGCCCTACTTTCTATATACATATATGGGTATAGCGAGAACGTCACGACCCAATGATGGGCCGTGGCGGTGTCCCTACTCGGACACCCATACGTACCTACCTAACGGTCCGGCATATCAAATTGCTAATTCCGTTTAAACATGCATAAATCCACACGGATATAAGGGGCGCGCTCGAACATACATACACATATATACATACTAAAATCCGACATACTAATAGTTAATCCATTCAGACATACATAAATCCATGCGACATGGGCGTGTCGCACAAACACACATACATACATACACATGCGGGGGGCACGTACGAAGCCGTTAGGGCCGGTATATAAGACGGTCGCATATCGCACATACCTACCCGGACGGTGATAACCCGTCTCTCACAGAGATAGCGCGCGCGCGGACCTCCCAACATACGAACGAGAAGCGAGAAGACGGGACGGGGCCCCGCCGTACCCGGATGATCATATATACGAGAACAAACGGACAACGGGAAGATATATACCAAAAGTATCGGCTCGGATCGAGAAAGGAGCTCTCCGGACAGACCGATAACCTAAAGCGCGGCGTCTGCGTGTGGCGCGTACGTGCACGTGGGCATGTAACACGGCCAGAAGCGAGGGGTCGATGCGGAAGTGTACCGAGTATGTAGCGAGAACATAGCACACATAGTTATGATAGCGATAATCAAATATGTAATATCGTGTGAGACAGAGAAATACCGAAAACGTGCGGACGGGAGTCGGGGAAATCGTAGCGAGAATCGGACTAACGAGCCTCTGGGACCGAATCACACGCGAGAGTCGGACTTACGAGCGTACGGACGGAAACATATGCGGAGCGGACGTGCAGAATACAGACAGCGCGGAATCATAAACGAGCACAGGGACTCGGAAAGGGAACCGAATTTGGATGTATGACGGACAAAACAAAGCCCAAGGGGGATATCCGAAATGTGAGAACAGTCGTAACCCCAAATGACTCAAACCGACGACGAAACTCTAGAGTCATAATCACTCGACGACTACTTTTCCCGGGGGCGAGATCCCCCCCCTTTTAAAAAGGGACGCGTAGAACCGCCTCGGGGCCGGGACGCGGGGCGACGAATCGATCAAATGCCTCCGGCCGCCCCCCCCTAATATCACAAATCGAACCATCATGGGGTCAACGGAACGGACGGCCCCCGGCCCGCACCCGAGGGACGGGGTAAACAATGCTGGGGCCCGAATCAGGGGCCGGCCGGGCGGGTAAGGAACCTTGAGGTCCCGAAGGACAAATGCAAAACCATACTTTGACCGAGGGACGGGGAATAAACGAAATAGTCCGGGAAACGGAGGGTCGAATAATGGGTTAAACGAACGGGTGCCCAAACTTTCCCGGGATGGGGGACTAATGTAGGAGATAGATAGCCCTTTCTCTTGTTTGGGGACAACATAAAAGAGCTACTTATGAAGCGGGAAATAGACCAATCGGTCATGGGGACGGGGTTTGGGGCCCACCCGGACCCAACCTTAATAAAGTACATAAATTATAGATAATACACCTTGGACCGTCCATTTTTGAACGTTTCGACTCCATTTATGGAGGTTACTACTTATGGGTCAATTTTAGAAGAAAAGGGTTCTTTCGGGTTTTGCGCTAAATTCAATCTGGGATTACGGGCAAAATGCAAGGCTCTTTTGTCAAGCCCCACCAAACATGCCAAAGAAAGATGGGGGGTTTACATATTTGGATTCCTACGTCCTTAAATCTCGGCCCCTTTTTAAAAGACGAAAGGGTCATTCTTACCAACATGTCATAACTTCCATTTCAACTTCTTTTTTCCCAATTAACTCAACATACTAACCAAACCCCTTTATAGTTCCTTGGAAACATATCTAACTTTTCTCCCACATAAAGATATACATAAAGTATAAAAAACATGTAAATTTTCCCACAAACCACAATTTATTAATTCTTCCAATCTTTAACATACAATTTTAAAAACCCATTTCAACCCCAAATTAAATTAATCATATTTTCCCCTTTAAACATTTATTCCCATTATTTCATAAATTAAAATAAATCAACATAAACTTACATTCCTTTCCATACAAACTTACATCATTTTTTTTTTACCTTACAATACAAGGATCATAACCCCAAATAACACATTAAACAAAACAAATTTTCCCCCTTTTTTACCTTCCCAATCACGGCCAAACCCCCAAATTTTTCCAATTCAATCAAAATTTATTCTACTTTCATTTCCAAAATAGATTACACCATAACTACAACTAAATTACACAATAATATTCCACACTTTTCAGCAAAACCCTGCATATACACGAACACAAATACACAAAACGCAACCTAAATCCAAATTTCCTCAAATCCACTTATTTAACATTCTAATCTTCCCTATCAAAAGAAAACATAGAATCCTTACCTTTTTTTAAAAAATTCTTCGCCAAAAAAACCCCTTCCCCTTTTTTGAAAATTAACCAATAAAACCCCTTGCTCCTCAAATATATCAAAAATTTCAATTTTTGGGCTAGGGTTGAAAATAAAAAAAATTTTTTTTTCTTTTTTTCTTTCCTCCTCCCTTTGGGGGCCCAATTGCTCCTCTTTCTTTTTTTTGATTTTTCTTTGGTTTTCTTGAAATTTCTTTTTCCCCAAAATATATATGTCTTTTTTTTCATCTTGACCTAGCCATGGACTTGGGGGTGGGATTTGGGGCCCCCCTCAGTGGCTTGGGCCTTAATTTCCATTTTTTTTTGGGGAAAAAGCTGGATTCTTGTTTTTAAAATTCGAAAAAATTTTCCAAATTTCCAAATTTGTCCTTAGGCCTTTTCCCCGGCGTTTTCACGTTAAATTTTCCAAAAATACATACACACTAAGAAAATCAAATTTTGGGCCCTTTTTTCTCACAAACCAAAAATTTTGTTCAAGTTTTCCCAAAAATGCAAAAAAAGCCGGGTATAACAAGGGTTGTCCGACCTTTCACATCTTTTTTTAGGGCCCTAGACTATGTGTAGCCATGATGTTGCCCCTCCCCGCTCTTTTTTTGTCGTTGTATATATATAGCGGCCAACGGGTTTTTGGACTTTTTGTAACGTGTATATGTAAATGTTGGTCGTGAGTTTTTGATAGTTATCTCTTTGTTGAGTCAAGCACGGGCCCATACGGGGGGTCGGGCCCGGGGTAGTCGGGAGAAAAAAATTTAAAAGAGTGCTTGGCCGTGTGGTTAGGGACTTTTTATGGCCCTTGGTTTGGGGCGGACAAAAGTGGTATCGGAAAACGTTTGTCCAGGGATTTTAGGGCCGGGGTCCAGATCCCCTTTTGGTGGGGGCCACCTTTAAAGGGAGGTCGGGGGGGGAATCATTGACCTTTTTTTATGTCTTAGATCGTGCGATAGATCCCAGTCGGAAAGCGTTCGACCTCTTTTTTCCGAGGGTTTCGGGCCCACGAAAAATGAAGATCGGCCCGGGGGGGGGGGTGCTAAGAAGGCCCCGAGGGGTCCGGGGCCCCGGGCTCCGGGGCCGAGCACGAGGAGCCTCGGACCCCTTGAGGATCCTGGGGGACCCGGCGACGTTTCCCCGGATTTTTTTTCCGGAGGGAGGGCCCTCGGGGGGGGCCATGAACAAATCCATCGAGTATTCGTTTAGGACACCGGAGAGGAGATCCGAGGTTGCCGGGCTCCCCCGGG